>NW_012148485.1:1876559-1880940 GCF_000956105.1 Propithecus coquereli
GTGACCTGTGTCTCCATATAACACTGTCAAAAAGGCCTGTGTTTTCTCAGATACCTCGATTCTAAAAAAATCTCATATGATATCTCTTTATCTCCTTGGAATCAGATAGACTAGAATGGTATGATAGTATGTGTTGATCGCGTACAATCAATAGAAAAACTTGTCTTTAATTTCAAGTATTGTTATTAGGCAACGTTAGTGTATGTGATTATTACTCTTAGGATAAGAATAGTAAATAACATATTCATATGTTAATAAACATTTTTTTAGCAAGGTGAGATTTTGGTGTGGAAAGAGAAGTTGGCTAAACGAAGCTGACTCTAAGAATTATTAATTATCAGACTTTGTCTGCAAGCTAAATACAATAAAAATGGGGAACTTCTCCACATTCATTAAAGACATTTGATTTAATTTGCATTTGAGTAAATATCAAACTTCTCATCTATTTGCTCCCAAAATTGTATTGTGTCTTCTTTTTAGAATGTGTATTTGACATTGGATAAACAAAATTATAACAGTTTATGCATATAAGCCATTTTGGTATTTTATTAGGTTTGATATAAGTGATAAACTTGGCCCTAGAACACTCTTTCCAGAATTGACTTAGAATATTTAGTCCAAGAAAAAAAGGCATATTTCTAAAAACACCACTTTACATTAATACAGCAGAAAATCAGTTTCTAGTTTGCCCCCATTCCAATTAAGGGGAAATAAAATATTTTCTTCTTTGCCATAGAGTAGAAATATAACTTCCTATTTTATGGAGAAGACTTCAGAACTACAAGGGTGAATCTAGGTCTAAACTTTACCATGTATCATCTTGTTCATTTTCAAGTAGAATTATATAATGAAAAAAACTGTTTTTGATATTCTAAAATGAAAACTGGTAGCACTTTAAAGGATAGAACTTCCCTAAGGGAACTGAAAGTGTTGGTGCCCGTTGAACATTTGCTCAGGTATTAAAACACAGAAGCCAAATGTCCTATAAACGGCAAGGTGCCCCCGTAACAATCCTGGAGGCTCCGAAAGATGTGTCTGGTAAATGAGGCAGAGGAAAAATCTGGACCAGTGTCAGAGTAAAACCTACAAGAATAGTTCACCGCCCGTCGTTCCTGTTGTTTAATGTCATTTCTAAGACGTCAAGGAAACCAGTCCAGGAAGTTCAGGCCACACTTCAATGTCATAACTGTCATGGATTTAAGAGGAACAAACTTACTTGTCAAGTTCAGAACATGCTCATGTTACTGAGACAACTTTGCAGCCATGTTGCGTTATGTTTGAGTTTGGGTGTTAAAGAAGAAATTCACAGAAGGAAAGAGAGAAGCATTTTCTAGTGGAGACAGCACCACGGGAAGCTATGCACGGAGTGGCATAGAAGCAACACTTTACTGAATGGCAAAAAACACCGCAGCAAACACCTGGCCCGTCCTGCTGTAATTGGCACCAAAACAGCACCCCAGGGAATGACCTACCTTAGTGTCATATTTCCTGTTGGAAGAGGATTCTTTAGATGTCGTTTGTACACTAATTTTTGAATTGCCCTTCTTAATAACTTCCTAAATCAATTGAAACACATTCAGAATGTTTTGCTATTTCCACAAAAGTTCAAAGAGTTTGGAGTTATAGTTCCTAGGATTTATGTCTGTTGTTCTCTGAAAAACAAGCTAAATTTGGGGTTGAATTTTATCCCAAATATTAGTTGTATATGAAGGCTCTGTCCAATTAACTAAGAAAATATATGAGTATCATTCCTTGTTCATCACAAAATTCTGAAAAGGTAAATATTCTATGCAAAGGGAGAGAGAATTTGCTGTAGGTCAGAGTTTCATGAATTTGTAGCTGGAGAGAGGTAGCTTCAGGTTAGAAAGATGAGGGGATTTCTGGAAGAGGTAAAAATTCTGAAAGAGTAAGTTGGAAAGTTATCTCCTTTCTATTTGGGTCAATAATAGAAAATGGAAAGAAGATGTTTAAAACTTTCTTTGATAAATGTGGTACATTAACGTTATTTGCTTATTACGATCCTCTTTGTTCACGCAGAATAAATCTCAGATAACTGGCTAGTTCTGATAAGCAGGAAGATTAGGAACTGGCTCAGAGTATTGTTCATGGCAGGAACCAAGAGAAGATTTTCTGTGTAGCCAAAGCAGAATTAGGCACCGCACGATAAACTGTGCTATGGTATAAGGGGAGAGGTGAGTTGATACCAAGTAGAGAAATGGTAATACCTATCTGTCAAATTTCAAAAACTATATAGTCCAAAACTTCAAGAGTGCACAATGAGATCAGAATCCTAGAATATCAAGACTAAATGAAGCATAAGGTTTCAGATCTAAGGTAGTAAAAACTGAGAAAAGAATTCCTTCGGGAATGGAATGCCTCCTGCTGTATTGATTCAGAATAAAACAAGGAAACTACAACAAAAAAAATGGAAACAAAGAAAATCAAGATTTAATAAGAACTTGAGGATAAATAAAGGAAAATAAAAATTATTTATTTCTCTTTTTCTTCACTCTTTCCTGCATTTTATTTGATAGCTAAGAGAGAACAGGAATTACAAAGGGGTTGTGGCACTCTAAGGCAGGCAACATTAAGAAGACTACTTCCAGAAGCACCTGGAACTCTGGAGAGACATTTTAAAGCCATTAGAAATCAAGCAGGTGAAGAAAGAGTCTGAGCACATTTCTCTTTGAAGTTCAAAACAAGGGAGACTCAAAATAAGAGCTGATATTGATAAGAATATAAAATTACAATTTAGGATTTATTGATTTAAAACTCTGATCCATAGCACTATAATAAAAGCCTAGACATTTTTTACCTCTAGAAAAAAGCTGAAATCCAAACTTTGTTGAAACTACAGGATTAAACAAAAGGCAAACCAATCATTTCAATAATATTCATCAAATTCCTTATTCATTACAAACTATCTAGAAATAAAGAGGTGAATTAGTGCTTAGTGAGTTACGTTAATCACAGGAACAACATACTAGAAGTACATAGAGAAAACAAGGTCATTATGTTGAGTGTTTAGGGATAGCATGGGGATAAATGATCTAATTACTATAAAAGGCAAAATTTGCATCACATTTTGTAGTCGGAATAGGCTTTTTCCTGATGGAGAACATAGTGGGTCTGCACCCGTGTGGGTTTGCGTGTGTCTGTAACCGGAGGTGGAAAGGAGGTCAGAGATTTCTTCCTTTTTTCAGAAGAAATAGCTTAAACAAAGGAAAGCAAGAGAGCAAAAGAGCACAGATGCTCAGGGCTCACTGGACACACCTGTGAGGCTGATGGATGGGATTCTTGGGTAGAGGGGGGCAGGAGATCATACTGGAAAAAGAAGAAATACAATTAAAAATGAATGTGTAATATGACAGAAAGTGTAGGTGTAATACGATATAGTATGATGATAAATGCTACGTATGAAATTCCAGGATAGCTAAGGAAGGCAAAACGGGCAGACAGGGTGACTTGCCAAGAAGTACCGAGGCATTTCTGTGACAGAAGCACTGCGGAGGAGGAAGCCAAGCCCGCAGCGCAGAGCCAGAAAGACTGGGGGTCAGGTGCGGTGGCATCAAGAGGAAGGTGGTGGGCTGCCTGGGAGCCTGATCCATGCGTGTGCGTGCATGCCTGAGTATGCTGTACCCAAACTTGCAAAACTGCTGAGAGTGATTTGATCTCTTGTGAGAAAGAAGGGATGAAGCTCTAGATCAGAAACCTACCTGGGGCAGAATCAACTCAGCACCGTGGTCTTAAAGAATTAATCCCACAAGAATGGATATAAGAGGTCATCGTAGCCCACATTCTGTTATTACTTGCAGAGATTAAAGTGTGTTAACATCCAGCAAAGGAGACCACAGGGGCCCTGGTTGATGGGGTTAGAGCTGGTTAGAATCAGAAAGTGAAATTTTGAGTTTTAGCTTTATCCTGAAGTATTCTGTCTTCATTTGTTGTGATTTAGGTTTAAAATTGGCACAATCTCTGTTGAGGGTAATTTGTTAGTATCTATCCAAACGATGACTGTATAGACGCTTTACCCAACAATCCTATTTTCAGGAATTCATCTTAGAGATGCACTTGTACTATATGAGGTGTGTATAACGTAATCCTGCCATGTGCTCAGGTGAGGTAAGAATCAAAATAGTGAGCAAAGAGTACTAATGAGGACTACAAGTTAAGAGCTGTACACAGTACAGTGAAATACGAAATTATTGTATGGTGAGACTCTACCAAAGGATTGAGCACACATTTCTGCAGAAACATTTCAAACTAATGTGTTTGCTAAATATACAAAAAAACTTTTAGTAAATATAGCAAAACATGTAAAAATCCTTTCTACACATATGGAATTCCATCAGTTCCCAGAGACACAAACTTTGAAAGGAGA
>NW_012148485.1:1881200-1882589 GCF_000956105.1 Propithecus coquereli
CCTAAACATCTGTACCCCCATAATATGCTGAAATAAAAAAAAATAAAAATAATTGATTACCTTACAATTAACATTTATGAGTATCAAACTTTCCCTTTAACTCTCAATATACCAGTTACTTACTCCAGTATAACTTTTCTGTTTCAACTAATAATCATTTATTTTCCAAATGTTACATGACATTTTTGATGTGTTTTGACTGCTTATCCGTTGCCTTTTTTCACTTCAGCGTGATCCCCACTGCCAACTCCGAATGCTAACCAAAAGGGGAAGAAGTTGATTGTGATTATGCTCAAATAGAAAATTACCTTGGTCTGCAGGTTGCCTTTAGGACACATTAGTTAGCGCACTATGCTGTTGTATTTCAGGTGTAGCGGATAGGATGGAATGTCTGTCCACAACTGAAATAGGGGGGCTTGAATATTAGGGTGGCAAGAGTGTGAGGAGTCAGTATCCATTAGCTTTCATTAAGTATCACCCAGCATGACACTGTCTAATCTCTTCCGTCAACTATATTCACTCCACTACTTTAATTAAAGGCACAATGTTTAAAGGTGAGAAACTAAATGATAAATGAAAATTGTCTAAAAGTATAGCTGTTACTATGACATTGGCAGCCATCAAAAAGTAATAATGATTTGCAACTTCAGAAAAAGATGAAAAAAGAAACAAAAATAAAATAAACATCGTGGCTCCCTTATTCTTCACATCCAATTAGTCCTCAATTTCTGTTGCTTCTTCCTTTATGTTTTCTTGTACTTTTATATTCTGTTACATATTCTTACTGTCATTTTTCTTTTTCACGTCTATACTCCATTCCAACAGGACTATAGCAATAACTTTGTAATTCCTCTGACCATCACTAGGAATATATCCTCTTAATTGAACGCCATCAGATTTAGTAGATTGTTTTTTTCTAAACACTACCATTCCTATCGCCTATGCCAGTGTTTCTCAGTGGGATGATACTGAACCCTACGGAGAGCTTTGGGATTTTGTGGGCAAGGTTTTGTTTTCCATGGTAATTGAGGGGACAGGTATAATCGAGGGTATAGGGACCAGGCTTGCTAGACTGCAATGTGTCTGGCGGCTTCACGCAACGAAGAATTTCCAGATGATTTGCCTGGTGTCTATCATTTGATGAAAAATCTATTTAAAATTATCTGAATCTAGATAGAACTTAATATTATCCAACACAAAAACATAAAGTATTTTTGCACATTTTGATATGCAATTAATTTCAAGATGCCACCAACATTTATATTGAATGAACACTTTGGTTAGCACTTGATAAAGAATTAATATTTCTAAAAATTACATGGCTAACAGTCATTACAATTTTGTTTTATAGACACAATATTAAATATCTACTCTGTTACACACTTATTC
>NW_012148485.1:1883154-1884016 GCF_000956105.1 Propithecus coquereli
TTCTCAACATACACCTTCTGTTCAGGCCAAATTTGTGGAATTCCTTTTCACTGGGTAATCTTCAGCCCTCTTTTCCTTTTTCCTCTCTCGAAAGAATCTCCATTCCGCAAAGCTAATCTTTTCTGATTGCCCCGACTTTCACCAAGAAATCTATATCTTTAATCTTCAGTACCATGCATTAGTCACTTAAATCATGCTGTGTATCTGTTTTTCTGTCTGTGTCTTCCAAATAAATTTTCAGCTTCTTGAGGTTTAGGACGTAGGAACTCATTCTCAGACTACTTCATCTCTCTCATCATGCGTAGCACACTATTTTGTGCAAAATAGATGCTTACATGTATTCGTTGACTGATTAGTTCTGTGGTTAACGAATATCTCAATGTTTTTCAAAACGGAGTGCATCAAGATCACCTGGGACGTTTTTAAAAGTGCCAATAGTGAGGCTCTAGCCCAGATGTCTTAAATCTAGTTTATTGATCAATAAACTCAGAATCTATGTTGAGCTTCCCATTTGCTTGGCTTGGCTGATAACTCCTGTATCTTCCTAGAATGTGGATGTAGCTGCCCTTTTAATGTCATGCAGCGTTTGTGATCAGGGCTCATTAAGTATTACTACGATTTATCAGAGAAAGTTAGTGCTGTGAAGTACAATATTGACCCAGTGGCTTCTGCTGGAGGTATTGCTCAGCTGAGTTTCTCTAAAGTAGCAGCTTTCTGTACCTGTATGGAAACAGCCAGAATGACAAATAATTCCGCCTCCTATGATCACTTCTGTTCCGCTATCCAATTTTAGTTGCCACAAAATTGGAGACTCCCGATAAATCACAGGGAAAATAAATTGTGGGCTGCATTTCTCTTGTAG
>NW_012148485.1:1884256-1885609 GCF_000956105.1 Propithecus coquereli
GTTTGAAAAAGAGACCCCTTCACTGAGTATGACAGTGAGGAGCGAGTCTACTCATCTTTGAGTTCTCTCTAAAGCAGGGTGAGATACAGAATAGCCACTGGCAGAGAGATTTATCAAACTATGTGCTTCATGTAGTTGAGCTCTGCTTCTACTCCACAATGATGGAGCATCCATTCCCTGTGCTGGGCTCACCAATACAGGTTTAAATAAAATGCTGGACTCTTTTACTAAACACAAATGAGTACATCAGATCCTTGGCATAAGTGAGGAGAATTTCCTGTACTTAGGAAAGGTTATTATCTACTATTAGCTGTGAGAACTCAGTTCCTGAATCTGGTATTAGAGCACCTCTTGGTTACTCCAAAATGTGAAGAAGAAAGGAAAAAATGACAAACACTACTGCTAAGAGATATTAGAATTTTGGAGTATTCTTTTTAAAATGATGCATTATATGAGGATGATATTCTTCTGGGCCTTGGAGTTCACACAGGGGATCAAAGAAAGAAGGGAAGTTAGAGTCTGCTTCTACCGGTAGAAATCTCCTTTTAAAATATGGGTGCTTTAGAGAACTATCATATTCTAACTCAGCATCCAATGAAAGCAACTGATATTTTGGAAGCAAATTGTGAAAGTGGATATTCTTTTTTTGAGCACCTATAGTAGGTACAGCAACTCTGCCAAGTAGGTACCTATTTTGCATGTGAGAAAACAAAGGCTCAGTTAGCCTAAATGAACAACCTATCCAAACAAACCCAATCCACCCAAGACAATATAGTAGCAGAACTGGGATTCCAAACTGCAGCTATTCTGATTATTACGTTTATGCTCCTTCCTATATACCATATTATAAAAAACTATGCTATGTCTGTCAAGGAAAAGTTAAAGTATAAAATAATTGTCCCTGCTCAAAAAACATGCAGTACCCTATATACATAGCAGATAAGTTGCAAGATTTATAAAATTATAAGAGCTATTATAGAGCACATGCTATAATCATGATTAGTCACAGACAAATTTGCCTCAAGACCTCAGATTACAAATAGCAATCTGAACTTATTTACCTCAAACCCCATGTGAAATTTTTGATAGCCATCTTTTATTATTCTTTTTGCATTTAGTTGAAATTTTTAGAATACTAGAGATAATGTGCTTTGTGTATAAATAACTAGCTCAACTTGGTATCTACCTACACAATTTTTCAATATCTTCTTTTTTGTTTCTTTATTTTTCCATAAGGAAGAATTACCTAGGAAAAATAGCTGGCAATATTATGGTTCCTGGTGATGAGTGGAGATGTGCCCAACTTTCTCCCTATTAATAAAAAAGTGACATAAAAAATGACTTGCATTTAAA
>NW_012148485.1:1897731-1899241 GCF_000956105.1 Propithecus coquereli
GGGTCTCGCTCTTGCTCAGGCTGGTCTCGAACTCCTGACCTTGAGCGATCCACCTGCCTCGGCCTCCCAGAGTGCTGGGATTACAGGCGTGAGCCACCGCGCCCGGCCACAATGTTTGTAAAGTATAAAGTAGTGCCCTGAGTCCTCACATTAACTCACTATTCACTAACTTACCCAGAGCAACTTCCAGTCCTACAAGCTCTATTCATAGTAAGTGTCCTATACAGGTGTACTATGTTTTTTATCTTTTATACTATATTCTTATTATACCTTCTCTAGGTTTAGATGTGTTTAGATACATGACTATTTACCCTTGTATTACAATTGCCTACAGTGGTCAGTGCAGTAGTATGTGGCACAAGTTTGCAGCCTAGGAGCAATGGGCTATTCCATGTAGCCTAGGTGTGTAGTAGGCTACACCAGCCAGGTTTGTGCACATACAGTCCATGGTGTTTGCACAATGACAAAACTGCCTAAGGACGCATTTCTCAGAACACTTTCCTGTCCTTATACAATGTATGGTTCTAGTTCCCGCTGCTCTTATGATTAAGAGCAAAATATTAACATGGCCTATATGTAGAAATATCATAAATTTTTATTTGCCTTGGAGATTCTTGATTTATGCCTGGTGTCCTGGAAAAAATAATAGCTTCACTTTTCACTCTCAGAAGTAAAGTAGTTTGGACAATAAGTTATATGGTCAACATGTTCATAAGGACCTACGTTGTCTGGTCACATCCACATCTCCATGCTCGTTTCATGCTACCCTCTCTCTCGGTGCTTCATCTACAGTTGCTTTTATTTTCCTTTCGTTTGTATGACTGTGACATGATCCTTCTATGAGTAGACCTCTTCTCCCTATCCCTTCCTTACCGTCTCTGCTCTCTCTTTCCAGTTAAGCCCTTCACATTCTTCAAATCCTAGTACAAAAGTCAGTTCCTGAGAAAAACTTTTCCTTCCCCCCCAGACAAAATCAGAATCTTCTATATGTTAACATGGTGCTCCGTACTTAATCATAGTCTGTGATTACACTATTGCCAGTTTATGTGGTTGATTGACGCTTTTCCCTGAGCTGGACTCTAAGCTACCTGATAGATGGGCTCTATCTTTTTTTTTTTTTCTTTTACTCTCCATTTTATCCTAAGGCCTGATACATAATAATAAGCATTTAATAATTTAAATGCATTTTTATTATGCAGAAGCAGGTTTGAACCATAAATAATGCTAGTAAAAATGATACTCAGATAACCTATAAAGAAGTATCTTCAATCTCAATCAAAACATGTGTTTATCTCTTTTACTTCCTGGAAGATATGACTCAAAGGTCACCATCCGGTGGTAGTAGAAAGTGTCAGCTCTGTCTAGACAGGGATTGTTCTGCACGTCTGCTCACAGAATAAGAGAATTAAGGAGAGGTAAGGATGATTTATTCCAATCTTCCCTAACTTAGCCATGTAGGCTGATGAAATTGAGAATTTTTTTCTATATCAGATGCTTAAAAAAGACGATG
>NW_012148485.1:1899291-1900832 GCF_000956105.1 Propithecus coquereli
GGAGAACACTTAATCAAAGTTTAATTGCCATTCACAGTGTGCCTTTTAGGTCTTGGACACAATGCTGGACACTTTCATATACAGTCGACATTTTAATGCTTGCAGTCTTTTAAATTATGTTTCCCCATGTTTTAGGGGAGATAAATGAAATTCACAGAGGTTAAATGATCTTTTCCAAGTTTATGTAATTGCTAAATGTAAGAGATAGGACTCAGACTTCTCTTTATCTTATAATTAATTAGTCCTTTTATGATCATTGTCATATATATGTCATCTTATGGAGTTGCAGTTAAGAGCACAAACTCTGGGATCAGGCTGCCTTATTTAAAAGTTCAGTTTTGTCAGCTACTAGCTATGTAAACTTGGGAAAGTTTCTTAGACTCTCTATGCCTCCATTTTCTTAACTATTAAATTAGATAGTCATAACAGGCTCTTAAAATTTTTTGTGAGGTTAAATTAGTACATATAAAGCACTCTGAAGTCATTATTATTACATTATAACTGCCTATTAAATACTAAAACATAGACCCAACTGTTTTTCTTCAATCAAAATCTTTTTATCAAAAGGTGGACTTATATATCCAAATAGTTCCTCAATATCTCACATGGATATCTCGAAGTCACCCCTTACTAGAATAAGAAAGAAAAATCAGCCTCCAACATGTAGCAACTTACCTGGTTTTATCAGCTGCTGGGTCTTCATGCTGGAATGAGCTGGCCTGGTGCTCCCAGCTGGAAAGTGGTGTTCTCCTGTTCAACATAAACAATATCACAGAACACCAACATCAGAGAAGGCCATTTTGTGACTGTGATGGACCAATACAAAAAGAGACCACTTTGTAATCAATTCTGAGCACAGAGAAAACAAGAAGACTGCCCAAATCACGAAAATGACCAAACATCCCCATGCCCTTATTAATATGGATCACTGCTACTTCTTTACCAATTTAGCTTTATCCCATTTTTCTTGTCTCTTACATAAGAGTTATTAAGACACTCGATCATAGAATTGCTTCCTCTGACAAACAGCATTTAATTCAGAACAAATATCTGCTTTTGTACACCTTCCCCAGGTCACCTAACATAAGCCAAAAAACATAAATCCTTTCCCATATACTCTTACAGAGATAGTCTACAGTTCTTTATGATATGTGGTCTCCCTTGTCTTCATCTATTCGGTGTTGCTATAAAGGAATACCCGAGGTTGGGTAATTTATAAAGAAAAGAGTCGATTCTGCTGGCTAGAAGATTTGGCATCTTGTGAAAGCCTCAGGCTGCTTCCACTCATGGCAGAAGGCAAAGGGGAAACAGAGAGTGTGGGAATCACATGGTGAGAGAGGAAGCAAGAGAGAAGGGGACGGTACTAGCCTTTTTCTTTAACAGCCAGTTCTCATAGGAACTAATAGAGCAAGAACTCACTCACTCCCCCCTCCGGGAGGGCATCCATCTAGTCAAGAGGGATCCTCCCCCATGATGCAAACACCTCCGTTTAGGCAACACCTCCAACATTGGGAGTCAAATTTCGACATGCAGTTTAGGGG
>NW_012148485.1:1912842-1914184 GCF_000956105.1 Propithecus coquereli
TAAGAGCTGGTTACAAATCATGTACTGTGCACAGATTTTATATCAAACCTCAAAAGAGCCCTCAGATTAGTTGTAACTCCATTCCTTAAATGAAAGTACAAGGCCCAGAGAGGTTAAGTGGATTCATGGCGCACAGCCATTGATGGGTAGATTGAAGATTTATATCCGGGTCTGTTCTCTTTCCACTGCACTGAACTTGCTACTGTTTGTTGTAATGTTGACATTGAAGATGTCAGGTATAGAAAACTTAGTATAGCGCAAACAAAACCCTAAAACAGGAGTCTAAAACCAAGCCTATTAAAAAGAAAAGAAATTAAGCTAAAGCGGATAGGAATGTAAACAGTCTATGTTGGGAAAGCGTAATATTATAACATGTAAGCAAAATTCAAATGACATAACCAGTGTCAACAAACCATATAATTTGGAGCAAAGTACTAACATCTTTAAAATGAAGATAATGATAATTTACTTTCAGTTTTTTGTATGTGCATAAAGTGAAATAATATGTATGTTTGATATTTAGTAAATGTTTAATAAACATGCCATAAATGATAATTTTTTGGTAAAATTTTAATAAACTTTAACTAAAACTGGGTATATTAGTTTTCTAGGGATCCTATAATAAAATACCACAGACTAAGTGGTTAAAGTAAGAGAAATGTATTTTCTGTTAATTCTGGAGGCTCAAAGTCCAAGATCAAGGTATTAGCAGGTGTGACTTTTGAGGCCTCTGTCCTTGGCTTACGGATGACTGCCTTCTCACTGTGTCCTCACATGGCTGTCTCTCTGTCCCAATCTCCTCTTTTTATAAGAACATCAGTCATATTGCATTAGGGTCTACCCTAATGACACCATGTTAATTTAATTACCCCTTGAATAGTCACAATTCCAAATACAGTCTGAGGTCCTGGGTGTTAGGGCTTCAATGCATGGATTGTGGGGGGGACACAATTCAGCCCATAATTCTTGGAGATGAAGAATATAAGCACAGGAGAAAATATTTCGAGAACTAGATTAAATACATACGATAGAAACACTGAAATGTTATGAAGGATGACTTCATACATACTGCTGAGGTACTAAACATGTTTGAGCAGATGAATAACCAAAGCAGAGTGTTTTTCCTAGCTTGCAGTCAAGTATTTAATAAGCACTTCAAAATCTGAATGAGGAATTTAGACAATCAACAAACAAAATATAGATTAATTTGGCTTAATCTTATTCCATGAGAAAACCGCAGACACAGATACGCCATCATAAGCACGATCTGGAAGTCAATTCAGCACCAAACGCTGAGTGATATTTGGTTCATACTGATTGGAATTTATCTCTCTTAACTTAT
>NW_012148485.1:1914234-1914537 GCF_000956105.1 Propithecus coquereli
GTAAGGATGATTTATTCCAATCTTCCCTAACTTAGCCATGTAGGCTGATGAAATTGAGAATTTTTTTCTATATCAGATGCTTAAAAAAGACGATGTGAACAAAAGAGAGAGGGGAGACAATCAACCAGTCATCAAATCAGCTTCCCATGTCCCAGTCCCAGTGACTGACTTAAGGATGGATACAGCTACTGACAGATATGGGTGATTGTCCGCAAATAGGTGACATTTCAGGTCCCCAGAAATACAACTGTCTCGGGACCCTTCATTTTCTTAAGGTTGTGGTTTCATTGGATAAAGAGCATG
>NW_012148485.1:1918687-1920964 GCF_000956105.1 Propithecus coquereli
GCTAATAGAGGAAGCCTTGGATGAACGGATTCCTGTCAAATTATTTTGAGGTAGACTCTTCAAAATATAGTCAAGCATCTGCCTGAAGTTCATTCAAATACCTTAGGAATTATTAATTGAGAGGTGAAAAAATTTTCTACCACAAATAAGCAATCTTATCTTTCCCTTTCAATTCCTGCCAGACCACTTCAAAGAGTAGGGATTAGAAGCTCCACTGATTCTTCCAGAATCTTTGGCTGAGATTGACAACTGTTCTATGAATCACAACTCATTTACATATTTTTGTCTGAACGGAAAAAACAGTATCACCAAGCATTGCAGATATTTCATTTTTCAGTAGAGGACCAAGAATTTCCTTTCCTTTTAGTAGCAGAAGATTTTCAGGAGACTTTAATGACTCTAAAAGGAGTTCTCCAAATAAGAATTCTGTGTGATGTCATCGGAATAGTTCGTTTAAGAGCTGAAATCTAGGTGTTGGCTGCACAAAGAGGTTTTAATAGTTTGCTGTATGCTGATTATTCACTGATTCTTCAATGACCTCTAATAAAATAGGAAAAAAATAGTGCTTCTAGAGTAGGTGGTGTCATTTGTCACACGTCCTGCTTTTTGTCTTCCTGGGAAATAAGCTACCAACAAGCTTATCCATTTCTAGGACACGTTTGTACCAAGGTCTCCTCAATTGTGAGCAACTTTGTTTCATATTTGGACAAGTGATACTCAATCTTCTATGGGATGCTTTGAAGGATGGGTTTGATTCAGGGTAGCTTAAATGTCCATCCTCTTTAAATCGAACGATCTTCTCATGAGAAATAACAGAGCTGTACAATGTATTTCCAGGTTGGACATATCTGAGGGGATTTTTCAGCCCTAGTGGCTTTGGATTACCATGGGCAAAAAATAGTTTGTCATACTATTAATATTGTGGTTTGCTCTCAATCAGGTTTTTAAATGAAACTAAAATCAAAAGTAATTTCAGCTTTATTTTATCTTCTTTTTTTGTCAACAGTTTCCAACTTAAGTGATGTCCACTATAAAAAAAGTGGCAAAGAAGGATGTGCTTTATTTGTTTCTATCAACCAGAAACTTTTCTAAATGAAGTATGGTATAACTAATTATTACACTCACCTACATATGTAGACACAGTCGTGTTCTATGCCATTTATGGCAAACACATAACAGCATTAATATAACAGGGTAGCATTAATGTAACATATTATGTACCTTTTTATGTATATTTTAATGTAATTATGTAACATAAGTAATGTAATGTAACACCTTATAAACAAATAGACAATGTTCAACATGACACAAAGGTAATCAAAGAAGTGTGTTTGTGTGTGTGGGGAGGTCTGCGTGTGTGCCTTTGTGTGTGCATGTGGTGTATTTTTTTCCCCTCAGTTATGCTTAGTTCGTGGAACTCTTAAACATTATCCATGTGTAAAACATTAAAGCATCTGATCAGGAGGAATTTCAAAGGCTCTGCATTCACCAAAACTGGGAGCAGAGTCAGAGACATATTGATTTGGAACTCAAATGGGAGGCTAGCCTTGCCCCTTGTTGGAGCGGACCGGATAATGAGGTATTTGAAGAAATGTCACACAACTTTGACTGAGTAATGCCCCCTTGCTCAAAAATCTATAATTAATCTTCATTTCATTCAGAGTAAATCAAAACTCCTTGATTTGGCATTCAAGACACTTATGATTTCCAAGTTTATTTTCAACTATTTCCCATCAGGAAAGCTACATTATTGCTAAAAAGAACTACTGATTTCTGCGTATGTGCCCACTGCTTCCTCGCCTCCTTTAAAAACATACTGTTTCTCCCACACTCCCAATTCCTTAAGGTCTAAATATTGTTCATCTTTTACAATTCAGTTTAAATTATATGCCTCCTATGTTGTCTACACTAATCAAGTCAGTTAAAAATAATCTCTTCTACCTCGAGACTCTCTGGGGATTTTCTGTGTAACTCTAGCATGAAAATTTCATTTTTATCCTGTGTTAATCATATTGATATATTTTATTACCTCTGTCCTTGATTTATCTTTGAAACATCTGTATCATCTCAGTGCTTTACACACATATTAGTCATTCATTAACTACTTGTTGAGAGAACGAATCAATGAATGAGCTAATAATGAAAGATAGAATTATTTTCTTAATAATTTTTTACTTTGGCTTATGTTGCCTGTCAACTCAAGTTAGCAACAACTCTTGATCTCAATAATTTCACAATTGATTATCTGCTCAGCAGCACCTAATGCAAAAACAATTC
>NW_012148485.1:1921014-1922415 GCF_000956105.1 Propithecus coquereli
ACACACACACACACACACACTCACTCCTTTTATCATTGGAAATATTTATCTGCTTCTCTTTGTTTCAAATATCCTAAGGAACAAGAACATACTTCTCATTGACATAGTTACTCTTATATTAATAACTCATTTGCTATATGTTTAGTGACATTGAAGATTACAATATATCTTGTCACCGAGTGAGGGAACTACCAAATACAGCTTAAGGAAATTTCCTGCATCAACGTAAAACAGGACAAAATATATTTGTGGAATATGTAGAAAAAGGGGGAGACAAAATCCTTTCAAGAAATCCTGATTCAGGTATGCACATATCAAAATATCATATGTACCCCATAAATACGTATAAATATTATGTATGGATGATTTCTTTAAAAGCAGGGCAAATAAAAGAAGCTATCATACAAGTACAGTATCATTTTGTCTCAGTCGTTGCAAAGAAAGGTTTGTGTAACTGTCTTCCCAAGATCAATGAGTAATAAGCAGACGTCACAAACTCTCATATTTGAACTACATGCTGTTTTAACTGTGTGGGAAAATACAGATATGAAACAAGAAAAAAATGTATTTTTCCTGGTATAAAAAAGGGAAGAGACCATTCAATTGCCCTATTCCTTTTCCTAGAGCATTATCTTTAGAAAGCTTGTCATTGTAACTTCTATCACTTTCAAATGCATGTATGTAAATCTTTTTAAAAGCTACCTAAGGCTTTTTTCCCCAGCTTTACAAGCCATAAACGCCTTTCTCAAGGACCTCAAGAATCATTCCTTTGAAATGTAATCCTTACAGAAGATAGTGCCCCTACTTCCTAGTTTCTGCGGGAAGGCAGGAGCCTGCTTTCAGCTGGTGCCTAACTTCGAGTTGCAAGCCTCCCTCCTGTCATAAAGATAAGAGAAATTTGCTTTTTCCCTTTGATAAAGTCAATTAGCTAACACAGATGATTAACCCAATTACCAGGTGAATTAAGATAAACTCTATGTGGCGAATGCTGTTAAGTCCTCTTACTCTAGAGGACTAGTTATCGTTTACCCTGAGAACATGTGTGTAGTGGGTTGCATTTGCCTGGCTATAAAAAACACTGAGAAAACTTTCTGTCTTTACAATCTCTTTATCAGATCGCCTGTGCTGTGTATCACATTCTGCTCTGATACTTATTCAACAATAAGACCATTTTCTTCCTCTTCTTTTTTTTTTTTTGAGAGTTTTTCCAGGTTGGCAGGAGATTTTGTTTATATTTCCCCTACATAGCACACATCTGATTGTATCACTATTTTATTTAAACTTTTTGATGCTTATCAATTGTCCGTGGGATAAACTCCAAATTCTTAGTATGAGTTCAAGGTTGTCTATCATGTAGCGCTATTATATTTTTTATTATTGTTTCCTAGTGCCTATCTCAGT
>NW_012148485.1:1927606-1929853 GCF_000956105.1 Propithecus coquereli
TATAGACTTATTGCGAGGGGAAATTAGAAAATCTAGATGAGGGTATTACAAATATAAGATGATGCATGAATATGTGTTATTATGGTAAATTGAACTTGATTCACATATATTATTGAGACCTATCAGTGATAGAGTAGCTGCGTGATCACAAATATGGGCTTTAGCATCTTCAATCAAACCTTTGCTACTTAGCATCTCTATAATGGGCAGATTAGTTCATTTCCTTAAACTTCAGCATCTTTATCTGTAAAATGAGGATGATAATATCTGCTTTACAATGTTATAATAAAGATTTAATAGAGCAACACATATGAAGAATTTTAAAAAAGTAAGTAGGGTATAGTAAGTGTTCATTAAAAGGTTGCAATTACTCTATTAAAAACTAAAAATATTTGGCATTTTAAAATTTGTATTTAATTATAGGAACCTCTTATGATTGATTTAGGAGTAATAGCACACAGAAAGTTGTGTGGGTGGAGTGATTATCCTGTCTACCTAAATAGTCTTTGGAAAGTAAGGCTAAAACATCAAAGAGGAGCAATAGGAAGTTAGCAGCTATTCAGGAAAGTGGAAATAAAGTTCTTTCTGCCTTCCAAAATCAGCTTTAACCTTAGTGTTGAACACACAGTATGCTGTTTAACAGGTAATGAATGGATAGAGGAAGGAAGAAATGAATAAATTAATACTCTGAAAAAAGTCACAGTTGATTCAGATTACTTTACGCATTGGGGGATGAGGTTAGAGCCTGCAGGGGCATGAGGTGAGGTTGCTGCTCTGAAGGGGGCCCCGAGAACACACACAGAAGTCTGTGGAGCAATAGTGAGTGGGCTACTGTTAATGCTGATGATATCTAACGTTTACTGAGTGCTTAGTAGCACCAGACATAGTTTCAGATAGCTTTACAGATATGCATGGCTTTACAGTTATCAGCTATTTACTTCTCCCAAACCCCCTATGAGCAGGTACTAGTGTTATCCCTGTTTTTTTGTAGGAGCAAATGGAAGTAAAGAGAGGATAAGAAACTTGCCCAAATCTACATGCTGTTAAACAACATCCTGTTTCTTTAAGATGAGAGAAAACGGCCAGGTTCAAAGGCCCCAGGCTCCAGCCAGGTGGTGCAGATTTGCTTTCCTTAGCTACCTGCAGGCTCCCTGGAAAACTGCAACCCGGGTTCTCAAAATGCCCCAAAGAGTGTGGCCAAGGAATCACCCCAACTAACATATCCATCACCTCACCAACTCGCCAACTTATCATTTCATTGTGGTGAAAGCGTTACAAATGTATTCTTTTAGCAATTTTGAGATATACAATATATAATTGTTAACTGCGGTCATAATGCAGTGCGACAGGTAGTTTTAATGATAAACTTATTCCTCCAATTTGAGACTTTGTGCCCTTCGATCAACACCTTCCCTTTCTCTATCCCACCCGCTCCCTGCCAGCCTCTGGTACCCATCATTCTACTGTTTCTATGAGATCCATATTTTTAGATTTCACATTTAAGTGAAATCATATAGTACTCTGTCATTTGTGACAACGTGGATGGAACTCAAGGACATCGTGCTAAGTGAAGCCAGGCGCAACTTTAGCTTTAATTATCACTTTTTCTCCTGTGATGTTGTCATCTTGAGTGCTCTATTGAATTGGGGTGCAGTTCTGAATTTTGTGTGGAAGGAGCCATGATTTTCCTGTTGCAAATTTAGCCTCTTTGCCCATATTGCATGTGAGATCCTCAAATCCCTCAACCTGTCTTTTTTTGGTACAAGGTATATTTTTGTGCACCTCCAAAAGTATTTATTTCTTCTGAAAGATAAAATTATTTTTTCCAATAGTCATTATTTCCAGTAGAATTTCATGCATTTGGTCACTAGCTTGCATTTAATCTTAGGACAGCATCTTAGTTCTCACAAGTAGAGACTTACATTCAAACTCTGGAAGCAAAAGAAATCTATTTTCCCTGAAGTCTCTGAAACCGAACACTAAATACCCAGAGTGTGCAGGAGTTATTAACCTGGTGGTTTCACTCGATTTAGAGTCTAAATTGCTCACCGCTGATTGGGTCATGGCCCTATCATCTCCCTCCATGTTTCTATCTAGTCCTTTTCTTCAAACAACAGTTTCTTATTTGTTGGTCCCTCTCAGCCATAATCTTTTCAAAGTTCCCATTCCCAGCCCGCTTCTCACTTATCTCAGCAGACAGAAACAGTCCTTACCCGCTGGCGTTCTCTGCCATCCTTGGGCTCTTCC
>NW_012148485.1:1930263-1935845 GCF_000956105.1 Propithecus coquereli
CTTTATATTACCAATTGTGCTATTTATTGTTTGCTGCATTCCAAGCCACATTCTGCCTCTCTGTCCTGTGCTCTTCCCTGCGAGGCTAAAACCTGTGGATGCTTCTTCACATTCCCCTGGCTGACTGTCTTGGGGTTGGGGCAAGCCAACGAGAGTCTCTGGCAGATGGGAGTGGAAGGGAGTGAGAGACCCAAATACCGTATTTCTTTCTTCCATCTTCATCACAGGGTCTCTGACAGTATCTGTACGCCAATGGCCGCTCCTCCGATGTTCTGGTTCTCAGTGGACTCTGATAATCCTCCCCTCGTTCCTTCATCCCTAGGAGCAGCACTAGCTTTGCGCTGTTGCTGTGGATCTCTCACCATTCCTGTTTGGTTTCCTTACCCCTGCCTACTCCTTTGTAAGTATTAACAGTTCCTCTTAAGTTGGCTCATTGAAATATTTGTGTTTCCTGCTGGTCCCTTAGCTAATGCACTGATGGAATGAGAAAGTAAAAACAATACAGTAGTACGATAAGTGGTCAAATCTATTAAAATATATGTTAATTACACCATGTAATAAAATAAAATAATTAAATAAAATAAAACGGTGTATAAAACCATTTTAATTAGTTGATTAGTCAGATTTGTCTACATCCAACACCAAATACATGGCCTATTTGGAACTTCCCAAGCCATTAAACAAACTGGTTTGACGATAGCTGTCAGTTGCATTTAAGAAAAATTAAACTAGTACTAAATGCAAATGTAATTTTCAATATATTTAATGATTATTTTGAAAGGGACAAGTGTAATTACTGTTATGGTCATCAATCCAGTGGTCAAGTTCTAATATGGTCATAGTGATCTGAAATTTCAAAATGTAGCGATGTTATAATTTATTTTCCAAAGATTATTCACCAGAAATGATGGACGTTAGAAGCCCAAGGGTTTTTTAAATGGAAGTCAACCATACTCCTTTAGCAAAACTGATTAGTCTGTCCTCCTACTTCAGTGTGCTTATCTATTAAAGCCAAAGACTAATTAGCAAATTCACTAATGAGGTTCTCTATATCTGTTATAAAGAAAAACCTTTCCTTAGCAACCTTGTTATTAAAATAGTAAGTCAGACTAGAGCTAAATTTGGCAAAAATTCTGCAAAGCAGACTTGGCAAAAGGAACCATATTTCCTTTCATTGCCTGAAATTCTAACTGGTTACAATAGGATCTCTGTTCAAATAAATAATTAGAGGCGATGATAAAAAAGTATATATAACCTAATTTATGACTTTACGAATGCATTTTGCTTGTTTAGGGCACGAATCCAAGTTCAATGTTTAACCTATTCATACCTATTAACCTATAGGAAATATCGAACCATTCCTTGACTCAGTCCTGAATTACATGTGTCTGTATCTCTCAGGCACCACTAATGATGATTTTGCTTCTCTGCTTTGCATGCTGGCTGCATCTTCTATTGCCAAGTTCCATCTTGTGTGGAGATTCCACTCACACATACTCTTTTTGGAGGAAGTAACTGCAGGTAGTCTTGTAACCACAGATCACCCGAGGACATGGTAGAAAATGGCACCTGGATGAAAGATCGCTAGGCACCTGTTTGCCTTCTGACTGAACAGAGCTTTGGCACAGTAATGGATGCTGATTGCTAGAACAACTCAGAGCCTCCCTTTTTGTCTTTGAATTCAAAACATGCAACATGTTTTAAAGGCTTAGAGACGAGATCATGACCTCTTTAATGAGCTGAAATAAATGTTTTATGGCAGCAGAAATGGCTAGAGATGAGGCTGGAGATGAAGTCATTATTTAGCTATTAGAGGGTTTGTAAACCATCCTAAGACTTCTGATTTTTATCATACAGGTTACTGGAACCCCTGGAGGATATAAAACCAGAAAGTAATTTGGTCAGATTTACATTCTTCCTCTTCCTGGTTTATTTTTATATTAAACCCTGATTGATTGAGGTAACTTGAGCATGCTTCTCTTATAACCTGGAAGATGAAAGATAACTCACTTCTCATTTGAGTGGTCGCAAGCTGAGATGATAACTGTCTCTGTCCTCTTGGTGTACTATTTCCGTGCAAGCCACCTGCGCCATTTGCTTTCTTCCTAAAGTCCCATTGTTTTGGACTCAATGTATGCCTCTATTCAGAAGCTTGCTTTATTTACTATCCTTGATCAACTTCTTCCAGTCCAGATTGTTTCTGGTAGACCATGTTTCACCACTGCTTAAAGCCTGGCATTGACAAGGCTTTTAATTTTCAAGTGAGATTCACAGTAAGAAGTTTGTGTCTTGGCTCTGTCCCTTGTGAACTGGGGGACTTGGCACCATCTCATCTAATCCCCATAGTCTGAATTTATTTTTCTGTAAGGGATATTTTGGTTATTATACTTTATAGACTTGTTGCGAGGGGAAATTAGAAAATCTGATGAGGGTATTACAAATATAAGATGATGCATGAATATGTGTTATTATGGTAAATTGAACTTGATTCACATATATTATTGAGACCTTTCAGTGATAGAGTAGCTGTGTGATCACAAATATGGGCTTTAGCATCTTCAATCAAACCTTTGCTACTTAGCATCTCTATAACCTTGGGCAGATTAGTTCATTTCCTTAACCTTCAGCATCTTTATCTGTAAAATGAGGATGATAATATCTGCTTTACAATGTTATAATAAAGATTTAATAGAGCAACACACAGGAAGAATTTAAAAAAAAGTAAGTAGAGTATAGTAAGTGTTCATTAAAAGGTTGCAATTATTCTATTAAAAACTAAAAATATTTGGCATTTTAAAATTTGTATTTAATTATAGGAACCTCTTATGATTGATTTAGGAGTAATAGCACACAGAAAGTTGTGTGGGTGGAGTGATTATCCTGTCTACCTAAATAGTCTTTGGAAAGTAAGGCTAAAACATCAAAGAGGAGCAATAGGAAGTTAGCAGCTATTCAGGAAAGTGGAAATAAAGTTCTTTCTGCCTTCCAAAATCAGCTTTAACCTTAGTGTTGAACACACAGTATGCTGTTTAACAGGTAATGAATGGATAGAGGAAGGAAGAAATGAATAAATTAATACTCTGAAAAAAGTCACAGTTGATTCAGATTACTTTACGCATTGGGGGATGAGGTTAGAGCCTGCAGGGGCATGAGGTGAGGTTGCTGCTCTGAAGGGGGCCCCGAGAACACACACAGAAGTCTGTGGAGCAATAGTGAGTGGGCTACTGTTAATGCTGATATCTAACGTTTACTGAGTGCTTAGTAGCACCAGACATAGTTTCAGATAGCTTTACAGATATGCATGGCTTTACAGTTATCAGCTATTTACTTCTCCCAAACCCCCTATGAGCAGGTACTAGTGTTATCCCTGTTTTTTTGTAGGAGCAAATGGAAGTAAAGAGAGGATAAGAAACTTGCCCAAATCTACATGCTGTTAAACAACATCCTGTTTCTTTAAGATGAGAGAAAACGGCCAGGTTCAAAGGCCCCAGGCTCCAGCCAGGTGGTGCAGATTTGCTTTCCTTAGCTACCTGCAGGCTCCCTGGAAAACTGCAACCCGGGTTCTCAAAATGCCCCAAAGAGTGTGGCCAAGGAATCACCCCAACTAACATATCCATCACCTCACCAACTCGCCAACTTATCATTTCATTGTGGTGAAAGCGTTACAAATGTATTCTTTTAGCAATTTTGAAATATACAATATATAATTGTTAACTGCGGTCATAATGCAGTGCGACAGGTAGTTTTAATGATAAACTTATTCCTCCAATTTGAGACTTTGTGCCCTTCGATCAACACCTTCCCTTTCTCTATCCCACCCGCTCCCTGCCAGCCTCTGGTACCCATCATTCTACTGTTTCTATGAGATCCATATTTTTAGATTTCACATTTAAGTGAAATCATATAGTACTCTGTCATTTGTGACAACGTGGATGGAACTCAAGGACATCGTGCTAAGTGAAGCCAGGCGCAACTTTAGCTTTAATTATCACTTTTTCTCCTGTGATGTTGTCATCTTGAGTGCTCTATTGAATTGGGGTGCAGTTCTGAATTTTGTGTGGAAGGAGCCGTGATTTTCCTGTTGCAAATTTAGCCTCTTTGCCCATATTGCATGTGGGATCCTCAAATCCCTCAACCTGTCTTTTTTTGGTACAAGGTATATTTTTGTGCACCTCCAAAAGTATTTATTTCTTCTGAAAGATAAAATTATTTTTTCCAATAGTCATTATTTCCAGTAGAATTTCATGCATTTGGTCACTAGCTTGCATTTAATCTTAGGACAGCATCTTAGTTCTCACAAGTAGAGACTTACATTCAAACTCTGGAAGCAAAAGAAATCTATTTTCCCTGAAGTCTCTGAAACCGAACACTAAATACCCAGAGTGTGCAGGAGTTATTAACCTGGTGGTTTCACTCGATTTAGAGTCTAAATTGCTCACCGCTGATTGGGTCATGGCCCCATCATCTCCCTCCATGTTTCTATCTAGTCCTTTTCTTCAAACAACAGTTTCTTATTTGTTGGTCCCTCTCAGCCATAATCTTTTCAAAGTTCCCATTCCCAGCCCGCTTCTCACTTATCTCAGCAGACAGAAACAGTCCTTACCCGCTGGCGTTCTCTGCCATCCTTGGGCTCTTCCCGAGACCCCACAGCCATCCTTGGGCACACGGCTAAGTGCTTCAGTGGGCCTGGAGCTGAGTGGTCTGTCCCGGCTTTCTGCAAAGAATAAGCAAAGCTTTTATGACAGTACAGTAAGTTGAAAAAACATGTGAATTTACTTCTTGAGCTGATTGGACTCTCTGGAAGGCAGAAGCTGAGAAGTGAGGAATGCAGATGTATAGGGATCAGTCTTTGTGAAGCAAAAGGAGAGGAAGTAGGATTAGGCGAGGCAGCCATCAGCCCCAGATGCTGACCTGACCAAGTATATTATATAGCACTGCAAGAGCAAAGACTGCCTGCTGGAAAAGTCCTGCGTTTTGTGGAAACCGCTGGGCTCTTAAACTACTCTCTTGCTCAGTCATTGGGGATTATCCCAAGAATAGCATGACTCTGAAGGCTGAGGTGGACCCTAAAGAATGGACAACTAGAGGCTTCTAGATGACATATATTCTTTGAGCTGGCCAGCACATCTTTGCTTTTTGGAATAGATCTGACTGTCTCATATCTATGTTCCCTAATTCCTACTTTAGGTTTCTTCTTTCTGACTTGTGTTTCCTTGTCCATTTTATTCTAATGCAATGATATGAGAAAGTTTGATAAATATTAATCTTGAAGCTTTAAAACAAAGACTTCAAGAAATTCTCCTATACAGTTCACTTATAAAATATTGGCTGGAAAGTTTTGTCAGTGTGACAAACACAAAACAATAAATTATGTAATGATCTCGATTTCAGATGGTAATTTTTTAGAACCTAATATATTCAATTCATCTAGATAATTAATTTTTATGACATTCAACAGTTATAAATTCTATTTATTTAATTTTTATACCCCATATAACATCCTGGGAACATCTGATCAATCACATTTTTATGCTTCAAATGCAACAGCAATACATATCTGAATAATTTATTCAAATGTGCCT
>NW_012148485.1:1946429-1948376 GCF_000956105.1 Propithecus coquereli
GTGCTCAATATCCTAACACAGACCCTAATCTCCATATTTTAGTGTTATTGTAAGGACTATTAGCTTCTTTTCCTGAAGTTCTTTCAGCAAAATAGAATTCAAATAAATGCGCTAATCCCTCCAGTCATGTTGTTTCTTTGAGCCAACCTTTTAAGGCCATTCTAACAGACTTTATTAAATTTGAATTTCTCAGGTACACACATTCATTTCTATCCCCACCTCATTCCACCCTGTCAATTGCGCCTGTGTTAAATGCTTTGTAATTAGGTAATTTCTGTTCTACAACAAGTCAACTGAGATTCAGGGAGAAGTTAACTATATTGCAAATGTCACTCATCTAGAAAATGGGAAGCCGCTGTTTGACCCCAAATTATGTTTGTTTTTAATTGATGCTTTTTGTGTTACTTTCTTTTCATGTTATAGCTTGTATCCATCCATTAGCATGCTTTTAGTTGTAATGGAGGACTCTAATCAAACTGGATTAAAAACCAGAGAAGTGTGTTGTTTGTCACAGAAGTCTAGTCTTTACGCTGGGCTGGCACAGAGTCACAGTGTGTCTGGGACCCCATTTTTTGCTTTTCAATCCACAGCTCCCCTTCTTTGGTGTCAGCTTCATTCTTGGCAGGATTCTCTATTCATGGTCCCATGATGGCATCTGGACTTATTTATTTATCTATGTGTTTACATGAATAGCTGTGTTGGAGAGAATTATGACAGGACCAAAAAAATGTCAGATGCCCATTCATTTCCTGGTTCAACATGGACAATATTGATTTAGTCCGGAATCACGTTCCCCAGTAGCAGAATCAAGGGGTAGTGTAATAGCTTCTGCAGCAGAATCCAATCCTGAAATATGTGGATTGAAAGAGAAGTATGGACACCTGAATGAAAATTAAAGCAATCTTACGTGTAGAAGAGAAAAATGGATGCTGGTTAATTAAACACCACACATGCCTACTTTCTGACAGTACATGACATTTGCCTTTCTGGGCCAGTCCACATTAGTTGCAAAAGCCTTCCATGAGCATTGCTATTTCCATCACTTTGCTCATGTATCTCTGTGCTGGAAAACCCTCATCTACTCCCATAACCTGCTAAATCTATTTATGTTTCCTGGTCTAGATGAAGTCTTATCATCTTTACAAAATCTCTCTCAATCACCCCAGCCCTTCTGATCTTATGCCTACTGAACAGCTACAGAATTTATAATAGGTCTTTAAAATACAGCCTTGAAAAAAATATATGTTTTAAACTTTTCCCTGTTCAATATCATGTTGGCTGTGGGTTTGTCATATGTGGCTTTTATAATTTTGAGGTATGCTCCGTTTATGCCTACTTTTTTGAGAGTCTTTATCATGAAAGAGTGCTAGATATATAAAGACATATACAAATATTTGGTAATTTTTTTCAAATTATGTCTTTATTATTTAGGCAGAATATTCTTCTATACACATACTGGACTTCTCTATGTCTTTTTCTAAGATTACAGTGACATAATTTGTCCATGACTTCTGCTCATTTATTTACCTGAAAAAATGTTTTTCATAAGCTAATTTTGTTGCTATTCTTATTGGTGAATTTCTAAGAATGGAAAATAAATAATCATGCATTCACATTGTCCTCTTTATGTAGAAATTTCAGTGATCATTTCTTTCATTTCTTATTGCTTTTGATTTTTAAATATTAAAGCTAAGCTATTTTCTTGGATTGCCTAAATTATTAAGACTTTCTTGTTTCACTTTTTTGGTGGGATGTAAGTTTTACAATAGCTGTAATGTAATTTTAGAATAGAATCATGTAAATTTTTAATAGCTATCTTTTCATCATTTAACGTACACTCGTCCATTCTCTTTTTCTAGAATTCTGTCTGATATAAATATTTTCAGTCTAGTTTTCTCCTTTTGTTAGCCTTTGCCTAATTTATCTTTTTCTATATCTTTGTTTGCA
>NW_012148485.1:1948426-1956484 GCF_000956105.1 Propithecus coquereli
AGGCAATGAAAAAAGCAATCTTTAATATTTTGTTGATGAAAAATCCTCTAATTCCCAGAATTTGCCATTGCTTTATTCTGATCCTCTGAGGTTAGAATACTTTTGATTTTTAATTCTCTTTTTTTAAGTATTGTTTTAACCACAGAGTAATTGATTTCCTTTCTTATAATGAGTTATTTCATTAGATTTTATTGAAGAACATTACAGGATTGTTATATAAAACCAATGCAACCATGATTAAGAGTAATTCTATTATGTGCCATAGATGCCTCTTTCCTGAGAATATACAGAGTATGCTATTTTTTTGTCTTAGTAGACAAAGCCCTATTTTAGAGTAATTGATTTATTTTTAAGTCTATGAAGCTTGCAGGTGATAACATTTCCCATTTTGCATATTTCTCTAGGAAGCCCAGAGCCAAATTGTGGCCAACCTTTAGCAGCAAGTACAGCAAATGTGTATATTTTTAGCTATATTGCCAAATATTTTCTCTTTAATATACTTATTCAGTTTTATTGCATATTTGCTTGTAAGGTGTCTCGAATATCTTGGGAGGGCATGCATGGAATAAAAATAAGTATATAAAATTGGTAACACTCACAGCTCTGCCTTACATTTATTTATCTTTTCTTTTTAAAATGCATTTATTTAATTGCCTTTTTTCAATAGATTCTTCAACAAATGTTTTTCAATTAAGAAGATAGATTTGATAGTCACCCTGTATATGTTAGTCTTTTATATTACAATCTATACAATAAGCAGTCTCCCATTTATGTTAGAGGAGTCTGTTATAAATACAAACATTCTTCAACAAATTTTTTTTGAGTCCCTGGTTTGGGTATGTAACAGAAAACAAAAAAGCCTCACTCACTCTCCAATATGACAGACTCTGGACTTTAGTGGAGGAGGTTCCGTTAATCAAATCACCACAAAAATAAATACATAATTATAAATTTTGATAAGATACGAAGTAAAATTCACCACTTCACGAACACCTCCTACAGGCGGCCTCCTTCAAGAAGACTCCCTCAAAAGAAACTGGAGTCTCTGTCATTTACAAGAGAGCTTTTAAATCACATTTCCTATTTGGAGCTGTGCACGGAGATATGCGAATTATTGAGGATGGAGACAGGAGTTGGGGTGAGGGACATGGCTCTGTCCAGGGGTTAAAATCTTCAGTGTGGAGGAGGGAGAGTGATCGGGAGGTGTGGTCATGACTATGAAAAAAAAAACAAAAAAAAAAAGAAGAAGAAGTTAAAGTGAACCTAAAAAAAAGAAGGATATTTAGAAAGGGAGAAATAGTAGTGACCCAGAGGCAGAGCTGGAAAGAATCCCTGGCTCCACTTTCGAACTGAAATTTTAGGAACGTGAGGAAGAATGTTGCATGTTTAGTTTTGGCTTTACAGAGCAGCAAGGTGTTGATTGTGCATTTCCTTACAGATGAGATTTTATTTTCAGAATGGTTGAACTATTTACCTGTATTAGAATTCTTGACCTCTACACCCAATATTTATACAGACTCCTCCTCTAACATTAAGTGGGAGATTGCTCATTGTAGTGACTGTAATAAAAAAGACTAACATATATAGGGTGACTATAAAATTTATCTTCCAAATTAAAATGAAATGAACTGGGACTGTCCCAAGCAAGCCAGTATTATGGTCTCTCTACTTATAATGTTCTAGGTATATTCTAATTGCAATTTTTTTTAATTTATTCAAAACTCAACAAGATTTTAGGCAGTAGGTGCCACCATCATTCACATTCACAGGGGAGGAAATTAGCGAGCAGAGAAGAAAATTATTTTGATCAAGGTCTTAGAACTAGTAAGCGGTAGGATGAATTTCAAATCCAGGTGGAATTATTCCTTCGCCATCGAACCTCAGGGTGAAAAGCTGCCGCCACATTCCATGAGTTGTCCATGTTTTAAAAGTGGAAATTCACAGAGGCTAATTTCCAGAAATGGTGAAGTTACCGATAGTGACATGGTCCAATATTGTCATGGATCAGGATGAGTAAAGGAAAAAAAAACAAAAACAAAGAACATTGGAGAGGAGGAAGTCAGTGAGCTTGAGGTCAAGAGGTAACATGGGTCATTGATTCAGATAAAACTCTTCCCCATGACATAGAAGGATACGTACGGTCCAGTTCCCTTCTATCCAAGGCTACTTTCTTAACATGTGGCATTGTAAAAAGAATTTCATTTTCTGAACATTCTTTCTTCCACCTTCACATAACTAAATGCTTAATCTATTTTAGAGTTCAATTTTTCATAAAAATTCTTTCCATCATTAGCCTTTCAAATGCAGACCTTTCTTCCTCCAAATTAATAAATCATCTATTGCATACTCCTGTGGTTTTTGTTAATAGTTTTAATTATTTTATATTTTTTATTGCTTCCAGCATTTTCGACCTTTCCTTCACTGGAATGTAAAACACATTAGGACAAACACTATGTGTTTACAAGCTGAGCTAGCTCACTACGGGGCAGGGAAGTGACGATTACATCTATACTTTCTGAATAAAAATGAAATTTTTACTAAAACAGAGTTTATGAGAGTTTCTTCTTGCCAGGTGGAAACCATTAATGACAAAATAGATTCTGCCTTATTCATATAGCGATTTAAAAACAACACTTGGGGACGTTATATACCTCGGGAATTTACAAAGACCAGAAAATAATATGCCAAGAGTGACTTACACCCTCTGATAATAAAAAGTTATGTACATTTGATTCTACATATTGTATACAACGAATTAAAGAATGTACCAAGGTTTCAGTTATAAAACTGTAGGAACATGCTTTGCAAAGGCACTAATGAATACCCATAAACCATACGGCCGGATCTTTTCAGGTAGCATTGACATCCTGTTCTGAAATATTTGCCATTGTTCCATTCTATGATTCCTGTGCAGGGGTATCAAATTATTGCTTCAAGGAGCGCATTATTAACCTCAGCAAATCCTTTATCATGTCTGAGTCCTGTAAGTGCTGAGTTCTTATAGACTGATTTTTAAGGAAGAATTCGTTTTCTTTTTTTAAAATATATTTTGGTTAAAACTAGCTACCTGTTTTACTTTTTAATGAAAGTGGGTGTGTGACAGGAAGGTCTTGCTTTCTTGAACATGATCAGTGTGCGTGTGTGTATTTCCTACTGTAATCTTCAACCTCTTCAGCCTCTGACACTTAGTGGGTGATTGGAGAAATGTTTTATATTTCTTTGATGGAACGAGCCATTTTCTGCTTAGTCTTAAGCTTAAAAATGGATCTCACATTTGTGCCACAGCAAAAGCACTATTACACATCTTCCATAACACTGTTAAATTTCCTTCCAAGAGCAGAAGTTCAGAGACATGTGTTTAATCACTGCACGGAAAATATTGTGGTGATTCTAGTATGAACTTCAACTTTAAGAAAGGCATTCTAGGGGAAAAACACTCAGAAGAGCAATTTAAGAACTTAATAATGCTCGCCTCAAAATTTTTACTTGTACTTCCACCTCTGATACCTGTGGTTTTAGACATAAACAATGTTAAATAATTTCATAAACAAATGACTTCTCACATTCACTAACATAACTGAACAAATGTACAAATCAAGCCATGCCAAAACTCTGCATAACCATTCAAAGAAAATTTCTAAGAGGAGAAGCAATTAGGTATTTAGCTGAGTAATAACAAACAAGGTACTCAATCCCACAGGGAAAAATGTGAAAAGCAAACTAGATAGCTTTTTTTTCCAAGGCAACCATAAAGTAAAGGATGTAAACAAGAGCTAATCATAGAATTTATTCTAGGTATTAAATAGGCGGCAGCAATCCCTAATTTATTTCCCAATAAAACTAACATTGATTGAACAGGTAGATTAATACTTACATAGTAATGCTTTCTGGAAAAACAGCAGGAACACAGGCTGACGAGTACACAGAGGGTTAGGAACCAGGTAGGTAGCTGGTTATGGATACAGAAAGAGAGGAAATGGCGTACTCTAGCCAGCGGTTCTAAAACTATTGCATTGGAGTCACCTGAAGAGATAGTTCAGATTGCCAGATCCATCCCCAGAGTTTCTGAGTTAGTTGGTCTGGGATGGAGCAAGTGTATGCTGCGCTACGAGATTCTCAGGTGGTGCTGTTTCTGCTGATCTGGGGACCACACTCTGAGTATCACTGCAATTCTAATTAAAGAGAGTCGTTCGATTCAACACGAACTAACACTGGCACAGCCCCAGGCTCAGCTGTGTGACCTTGTGTGACAGCAGACAGTCAGGGAGATCAGAGCCAGGAGAGAAGAAGTAAGACAGGTAAGACAAAAGTGTCCAGGATTTGGGTTGTTGAACAAACCAGGTTCTATGGTTTGAATGTGTCTCCTCCAAAACACAGGCGCTGCCAATGTGATAGTATTAGGGTGGGGCCTTCAAGAGGTGATTAGGCAAACAGGGGTCTTCCACCGTGAATGGAATCAGCTGCTCTTGGAAGAGGAGTTGATGGAGGGAATTATCTCTTTATTCCCACCCTCCTCCTGTCAGGAGAGAGCATACTTCTCCTCTGGAGGACACAGTGTTCAAGACGCCATGGTGGATGCAGAGATCCAGGCTTTCATCAGACCTGGGACCTCCCAGCACCTTGATCTTGAACTTCCCAACCTCCAGAATTGAGAGGAAATAAATTTATTTTTTATAAGTTACCCGGTCTGTAGTATTTTATTATAGCAGTACAAATAAACTAAGACATTGGGGATTAAAAACTCTCAAAGAGTGTCAGCCCAGCTTAGAGATTGAGGTAGATGCTCAACATCTGGAACCACAGCCTTGTTATGAAAAATCCTCATCAGAAACAAGACTATTGGAATATCAGAATTTAAAGGACACCTGCTCTTTCATTTAGTTAACAGAAGAGTTCATAAAATTCAAAGACAGACTATATAGGTATCTGCTACACAATCGTAAATTGGGAGGTGCTGTGGTCTGAACCCAGAAAACATCCCCAAAGGGTTGTGGCCACCGTATCTATAACGCATTCCGAATCCCACATAAGTTTCTCTTTTTGGCCAGTGCCAATTGAGGAACATACAAGAAGGGGATTCTTGAAAAATTAGTTTCCAATGTGATTCAGTCAACAGAGAACAGCCCACCGCAGTCTATCCTCGTCACTTGGCATCCATCCACATCATTTAACCATATTTAACTTCCAGGTAAACACAATAACTGTATCGGTTTCCATTTAACAAGATACAACCGTGCCACACAAACCCCCAGCCCACAGGCAAACAGGATACATAAAGTCTTACTTTATACATCTTGAGGTGTTGTTCATTCTTCTTCTGAGCCGTAATCCCCCTTTGATACATTTGACTTTGATATTCTCTAACTTAAATACTAAAATATAAGATTAACCACCGTTAGCATGTCTTCTATTTAATAATACAGTGAGTGGAGTTAAAAATAAAAAGAATAACAATTGAGCTATAGGCATATACAAATGCTTTTATTCATATATACACACATATGTACATGCGTACATTAATACACACATAAGCAGAAGTAAGGAAGAAATAGTTATAACCACCCGTCCCCCTTACTGCAACTGGTCATGCAGACAGAGTTGGTATCGATAACTTCTATTTCTCATTACCAATTTTTTTTTTTTTTTTGAGACAGAGTCTCACTCTGTTGCCCTGGTTAGAGGGAGTGCCGTGGCGTCAGCCTAGCTCACAGCAACCTCAAACTCCTGGGCTCAAGTGATCCTACTGCCTCAGCCTCCCGAGTAGCTGGGACAACAGGCATGCACCACCATGCCCGGCTAATTTTTATATGTATTTTTAGTTGTCCAATTAATTTCTTTCTATTTTTAGTAGAGACGGGGGTCTCGCTCTTGCTCAGGCTGGTCTCGAACTCCTGAGCTCAAACAATCCGCCCACCTCGGCCTCCCAGAGTGCTAGGATTACAGGCGTGAGCCACCGTGCCCGGCCTTCATTACTGATTTTATATTTCATTTGGCCTCAGAAAGTCCCTCAGATGACTATGATTTCCTTGCTGGCATGGTGACCTCAAACTTCATGCCTAAAGGGTCTGTACCATTAAAAGTGCTGCCTACTTGAGTTGTAGTTTTTTGTTAACTGTTATCACAGGACACAGGAATATAAAGAAATAATGCAAAAAGACTCCAGCATTTCACATACTCCTTCCTAACCTGTACTGCATAGCAGCAAGCATTTCTCCCCTGATAGTTGGGGAAGAGGTCTAGAAAGGGGATAGTGGATAAACAAAAGAATTAACAAAATAATTTAACGAGGAGTCTCACAATGACCAACGAGGATTAAGTACCGTGCACTGGGGCATATGATTAACTCAATTTATCTTTGTCACTAAAAGATTACAGAAAAAACATAGTGTTTAACATGGAATAAATTCTCAGTAAAGATGGATTTTCTAAATGTGCTCTCTATCAAGGGAGAAACTATGTGAAATACTAAACAAAGCAATATAACATAGACCGTACATTGAGAACCCCACTTGATTTTATAGGGCCCCTGATTGGAAGCACAGCTATATTTCTTGCCTTAATCAGGACTATTCCAGGACCTGGGTCAGGACAAGGCATTCAGGAGGTTGTATCAATGAAGCAAATGGAAAAAGCTGAAAGCAGAAAGAACAGAGGCAATAAAATACGTCGGCACTGACAATCATCTTGTTTCTTCTTGGTTCTTCTTGGGTTCAGATGTGGTCACTAACAGACTCAGGGATGTGTGATGAATTCCTATATTTCATCTCTGTGCTCTGCTCCCTGCCCCGCTGTTTTTCCTAAATGCTGGCCCTGTTAATCAGGTATTTGGCTCTCACAGATCCCGGTAAAAAATTAAAATGAACATTCGTTAGGATAAGTCATAGCTTAATTCTACTGATAGTCTATCATAAACGAAATAACTAATTTGCAATTTATACTGCCATGGCATTCTTAGTTTGAGGCCGAGGATATTTACTTTTTGCATATTTTAATAATGAATAAAGTCAGATGATGTTGACTGCATCTTTCTCTGGCTTACAGAACTGACATCTTTATTTTTTTAATGAATTATAGCTGTGGTGGTGTTGTTAGCCTGTTTTGGTTATGAACACCTGGAACATTCCGGTTGTATTTTGCAGCATGGTACCTTCAACACAAATAATTATGCATTAATCCCAGATTTTATATCTTCCAAATGCTTTGCAGCCTGTGTTTTATTAGTTGCCGCTAAAGAAAAAATCTGTAAATCAGCTCAGGATTATTATCTTGTTTTTTTTCCCCCATATTCATAGGAGGAATGAAGCCACATGGAAACCAAGCAGTTCGCAATCATGACAGGAATATTAGGAACAGAAATATGTATTTTTTTAAAGCAGGAATGCACTCAATGTTCCAACCACGTTATAGCGCAAAATTGGAGCTATTTCTGGAGGAGTGAAAAGTAGAACAGGAGCCTACTAAACAGGACCAACTCAATAGTGTGTACAGAATTATTTTTTTCTAGGTAATTCAGTCATTCCTTCAACTCACTGACTCCTGGAAACTAGTGGTTCTATTCTATAATATATACTAATAATTTTTGAACTTTTCAGTTTTCTTTGTCTCTTTAAATATAGTATCTAGCTACAGAAAAACTTAACATTTTGAGGTGTCACTATTTTTTCCTTCCAATGCATGAACATGACAAAACCTACGACTATTTTCAGGTTAGTGTTACCTTCAAATTCATGCTGTCTGATGTATTTCACTCTTAACCTGATCTCAACTTCTCTGCATTTCTAGTGCACAGTTCTGCCGAGTACACAGCTTCTCTCTACATTTCTACTGCACAGTTCTACCAAATAAAAATCTGATATTTCACCTTGATATATTATCCTATTCCGTGGGTCTCAGCTGTGCAGCAAAGCATCATATGTTTCATCGAGGTTTTTAACAGAACAGTGAACTACAAACAAGATGGAAAAGAACAAATTTGCACAACTCCAAACCAAATCTAACTTGGATATTAATTTTTTGCTGAACCGTGAATTGAACTGTTACTGTTTTTCTCTATTATTG
>NW_012148485.1:1959862-1961336 GCF_000956105.1 Propithecus coquereli
ACCATATACAGAAATCAAAATCAAATGGATTAAAGGCTTAAATCTAAGATCTGAAACTATAAAATTATTAGAAGAAAACATTGGGGAAACACTCTAGGACATTGGTCTGGGCAAAAATGTCTTGACTAAGACCTAAAAGCACAGGCAAAACCAAAGCAAAAACGGACAAATGCGATCACATCAAGCTAAACAGCTTCTGCACGTCAAAAAAAACCCACCCCAGTTTAAACGGTTTTTATCAAAAAGACAGGCAGTAATGAATGCTGGCAAGGACATGGAGAAAAGGGAACTCTCATACACTGTTGATGGGAATGTTAAGTAGCACAGCCACTATGAAGAACAGTGTGGAGACGCCTCAAAAACCTAACAATAAATCTACCATATGATCCAGCAATCCCATTGCTGGATATATATCCCCCCCAAAATGGAAATCTGTATATCAAAAAGATATCTGCATTCCCATATTTATTGCATTACTATTTACAATAGCTATGATATGGAATCAACCTAAATGTCCATCAATGGATGCATGGTTAAAGAAACTGTGGTACATTTACTATATGATTAGAGGCAAGTCATTTATCCTTTCTCCTCTTTTTTTTTTTCAAAAATAAAATAGAGATAATACCTTCCTTACCTTAATTTCATGAAGATTAAATATGAAAATATGTCTGGCATGTAATTAACAATCAATAAATAGCTTGAAATATCACTAAAAGAAGGAAAGGTATTTCAGAAATATGCCCAAGCAGACTTAAATGGAACTCAGATATTCAGTCTTGAAATTCTGCTTTAACATTAAAGCAAATTGCAATCACGTTAGAAAATTAAATGGTTAGACCTCTGATATTTAGAATAATAGCCATGATACAGTGTTCATTATAAACTAATGTAAATTATGCCACCAGGATATTTGTATAATCTCTGTTGCTCTCATTGTTGTTTCCGTATTGTTTCTTTCCTTCCTAACTGGCAGGGAGCAAAGTTGCATATGTTGTTCCAGCTGTTGTTGCTTCAGGCTCTCCTCACTGGTTGTTAACTTGTGAGACTCTTATATAGATAGCCAAGAATATGTTTGAATTTTTTTCACAACAGATGACAAGGCAAGCTTTTATTTCACAATACATGAGTCCAAGTATTTCCTAGAGAAATTTCAAATATGGTTGAAGTCCAATCCATGTAATACATAGAGTCATCAAATATTTATTGAGAGACTACTATGTGCTGGGTATTTTTCCCAGAACAAGGAATCAGTGAGCAAGGCAAATATGTATATCTTATGAGGCTTTTCTTTTAATCGTGGGGGAGGTAATCATAATAAATAGTAATTCATATATATTTAGGAAAGTGACAGCTACTATGAAAAAATAATACAAGATAAGGGGAATGGCGAGAGTTAGAATTTACACGCACTTCTAGTCCCTGAACAAACAGCACTTTGATGACACCTCTTCTGATCACACTATCTAAAACT
>NW_012148485.1:1961386-1962571 GCF_000956105.1 Propithecus coquereli
CAAAAGGTAATAATTTTCCATATTTGCTTAATCTTTCTTTTCATTCCCTCTGTGTGCATGTGTGGGTGGGTATGTGTGTGTTATCAAAGAAAAATGGCATCTAGGGAGTTGAACAGGCAAAAAAGACTTTACTCAAGATTATTAAAATAGAAGAGAGAGATTGCACTCAACTTCATGAAGACAAAAGGCTGGAGTATTTTTAAATACTGGGGTGAGCTAGTGGGAAAGTACTGATGACATTATAGGAAGGCAGAGAAGGGTGGTTGGTCAAAGTGACTAGGCCACCTGTGTTTGCTTATGGGTGTTTACCTAAGTTAGGATCCTGCCCTCCCACAGAAACTGGGAGTTAGGGGTACCGTCTTTCTTGGTGATTACATTTCAAAGTATTATTCAAAGGTTATTGAGAAAGACATTCCTGAGTTGTAAAACTAGCAAGAGTGTAGAAGATGTACTTAATCTAAGGGGCTAGAAAGAATTAACAATCTTAAGTTTCTAAAGTAAGTGCTCTAAGAAAAACGAATTTAGCGACCTGTGGTCAGGAGGATATCCGTCTAAAGTGTAGGGAAGCTGACGGGAACTGTAAGGCCATCTTGGTCAGTGTGTGTGTATGTGGGTCACGGTGATGATACAAGCTATGGCATATAGGGTTAAAAATAGAGGATGTACACACACATTCACACACACATATGTATGTGAATGTGTGGATATTTATATTTTTTCTGAAATGTTTGAGAGTAAGGTGCAGACATGATACCCCTTCACCTCTAAATACTCCAGTATGCATTCATAAAAACAGCATCATTCTCCTAAAGACAATATCTTACACATGTTTTCTTCCATTTCATAATTGTAATATAATTATTAAAATCAGGAAGTTATCTGACATGTTTTTCACAACAACCCTGGACTAGACAGTTACTATTCGGCTACTTTTCACAAATGAAGGAACCATGCACATTGGCATTTGGCCCCAAGATTGGGAACCAGAGATATTCCATAGATATTATTCATTTTAGTAAAGAACAATTTTTCAAGATTTATGACGCCGTCTTCTTTATATCAGGGGATACTGAACATCGATCGACAGTAGTTAGGCATGTCTGCAACGAAAGGAGAGATGTGTGTTTTGGTGATCTCAAGAGAGTGTGTTTTCCATCAAGGTCTCTAGAATTTTGGAATTCTTTA
>NW_012148485.1:1962621-1963469 GCF_000956105.1 Propithecus coquereli
AATGTCAAGTTTTCCCAATTCACCCCTACATAAAACATAAAAACAAATGCTAATAGAATTTCTCAATTTTAAGTTTCCCTGTTCAATATTTTTCAACCGTTGACACCTACTACTGTTTCCTGGCAGGAAACAAAATAAATAACAAAACCCAAAAAGCTAAATAATATTAATGGAAATGTCAGAAATGTGATTACAAGAAAATCTCATATGCATTACTTTTAGTTGCAGGGGCTTGCTTACATGTATTCATACAGTTTGTTAGTAACGTTATTTCGCAGACAGAATTAAATATATCCATTTTCATGGAATTCTTCAAACAGTCGTCTAACAAATGTGAGTCACACAGCTAGGAAGCTTGAGGAAAAGAGCAAGTGGATATTGATACAAGGAAAGAGGCGAAAACAAGAGAGAAAAGGCGGGGAGGGTGACAAAAAGGGGACATAACTTTATTTCCTACCGATCTACTCTGTTCTGTTTTCCGCATCAGGTTTGATTGTTTCATTATTTCATCTATTATCTTCCACTCCACTATGAGGTGGCATGCATAATTTTGATTAACAGATGAGAACCTAAAGTCTAGGAAGTTCCAATCATTTTCTCTAAGTCTCACAGGTAGAAAGCAAAGGAGATAGTTCAGTCTGATTTCAAAGGCTGTTTTGCTTTCCATAGCTATGCTGTCTTGAAAACATAAAGAGTTATTAATCAGCTTAACTCAATACTATATCAGATAGTTTGCAGTTGATTTAAACCATGAATGGGTGAACACGACATGTGATATTTTCATTACTAAGCCAGAACTGTTGCCATTTCCACCTCTTAACTAGTTCAAACTCACCTGGTTAGTTTTG
>NW_012148485.1:1963642-1964694 GCF_000956105.1 Propithecus coquereli
TTCTAATGGGACAGGCAGTGTGTTAAACACCATGAAACCTATCATTTAATCTTCATAGGAACTCTATGAAATAGGTTCCTCATTTCTTAGATGAAGAAACTGAGACTTAGATACGTTAACTAACTTGCCCAAGTCACATGCAGTATTGCAGTAATACTGTAGTCTCGCTTCAGACTTTGGCGGTTTGACTCCAGAGCTTGTGATTCTGTCAAACGTGAGCAAAGAGGTCACGTACACAAATGCACACACAAATGAAAAGAGAAAAACAAAAGTCTCATTAAAGTCACGGTCTGGGCATTCAAACCAGATATGAGGTATGAGGAAGCAGAAGGTGTGGTTGCTTCCGCCTACCCTGGTGTTCACTGCAACTTCCCACCAAGAGCAGTGTGGCTCCTGGAGACACTGACGTAGCCGGCTTTGTGAAAATTGCAAATCCTTCTTGTTCTGTAGTGAAAACTAAAGCATCAGTCACTTAGGTTTAAATTCCACCTCGGAAACACAGCCAGTATATTTTATTTTCAAACGTATTTTACATATTAGCTTTACTTTCTTTGGACGGTGTAGGCATCATATTTATTCCCGTTCTACCTACAGAAAGTTCCTTTATGATCGTCAGGCTGTGAAGACCTCCAGCTGTAGCTTGTCTTAAAACCAGAGCTAGACTCTGCTTCCTCTAGCTGGAAGGATTTAAATTGCACTGTGCATGAGAGGTTGTAAGCAGACTAGCGAAAGCAGTGTTTTATTTCTGAAGCAAATGGGCTGAAACAGATGGAAGGGGGAGAAGACAGAGCTCCTAGAGGTGCGGTGTCTGCGTGTCGCCAGCTGTTGCCGGGAGATAATAAGAGAGGGCAAGTGAGGTGCAGGAGGAAACCCAAATGCTGTGGTTCTCCGCTCTGGACTGGTTGGAGGAAAAAGCCTCTCGCTGTGTTCTTTTAATCGAAGGCGAAGCCTGAAATTCGCAATGCTCACTTAAAGCAACCCTATCTTGTTTGATTGAAACATGAAACACGATTCAAAAATCGCCTGTGTTGTTCCTCCGTGGGCTTCAGCTC
>NW_012148485.1:1964744-1966514 GCF_000956105.1 Propithecus coquereli
GTGACAGCTACTATGAAAAAATAATACAAGATAAGGGGAATGGCGAGAGTTAGAATTTACACGCACTTCTAGTCCCTGAACAAACAGCACTTTGATGACACCTCTTCTGATCACACTATCTAAAACTGCAACCTCTTCTATAACCCAATCTCCAATGAGATACAGGTGATGTTTTGATTCAGGCATACAGTGTAACGATCAAATATAAACTTGCTCTACATTCTGCATAACAATTACTGCTATTATTATCGTTTATCATCTTCCTCTCTCATTAGAATGTAACCCCTATGAGTGCAGGAATTTCTGTTTTATTCTCACTTTGGGTAAAACCTCCAGTGATTGGTTCTATGTTGTGTTATAAAATCTGAAAATGTGCTCGGGGAGCAGATGGTGAAGCACCATACTCAATAATTTCGAATTTATTGTGCTGGGCATTATAAGCTCCTAAGCACATGGCATAACCTGTTTTGCACTTTGGGGATGCAAGGAAGGGAGGAGAGAATGGAGGCTCTGGGAAACGATGAATGCCTCCCTACGTAGTGGTAAGGCAGCTGTAGAAGCAGTGATGGGAAAAAGAGAGGGACAGGATTTGTTGTCAACTGGAAATTGGGAGAGAAAAAGAGGAAGAAATTAAAAGGACTTTCGAGCCTCAAGTTTGCATGACTAGATGGTTAGTGATGCCTTTTAATGGACCATAAGATAAGAAAACAGGACCAGGGACACGTTTGACTGTATAAGTTCAGTTGAGACATTCTGAGCTTGGGTAAGTGGAATACTCAGGTAGAGTAAGTAAGCACTCTTCAGTTTAGGACTGGAGTTCCAGGGGGATTAGGACTAGAATTTTAGCTTTGGGAGCCATAAGCATATTGGAAATAGTTGAAGTTAAAAGCGTGGATGAAAAATAGCACTACTTTATAGGCTGGGCGGGGAGCAGGGGGAAGAAAACAAAAGAGAGACTTTTTAACAAGGCAGGGTGACATCCCATCAGCAGAACAATCCAGAGCACAGTTGAAAAGAACTCTGTACCTCTGAAATAGGTCAGGAGGATATAATGATGCTTATTCCTACTCCTGCTAAAGTGAGTATAGGAAACTTCATTTTTTTTTTCGTCTTCACTTGGCTTAGGTGTATATCTTCCCAATAATCATTCTAAGTAAGCTAACTATCCTTCTTTCACTCTCCTTTCATGTCTGTTTTGCTTAGGAATTTGGGTGGTGCTGCAACTTGCTGCAAATCAACTCCAGACCTGCAGTGAAGGCACAATGGATGCCCCACCAGGGGACTCTGCATTTCACCACCTACCAAATAGCTGGACCAAAAAGATCCTCCTGCTCTTTCCCAGAGACTCGTAATCTGATGCCTTCTCAGTAGAAAGTATGCCTTAGCACTCCACAGCAGGTTGCAAATCAATGATTTGGATAATCTTTTTTAGATTGTACATCTCTTAGGGATAAAAATTACGTTAGACAGTAGAGGGTTTTCCATTGCTTCCTTGTCCTTCTTTTGCACTCAATCCATTCTCTTATCCTCTAGAGCTGAACTACTTGAACACACCCATAAAAAATGAAATCCTGTCAATTGCAGCAACATGGATGGAACTGGAGGTCATTAAGTTAAGTGAATTAATTAATTTGAGGGTGTTTCCTGTTGTGTGGGTTGTCCTGAGCATGTAGTACTTGAGCACCATCCCTAACCTCTACTCACTGATGTCGGTAGCAAACTCTTGCAGAATAATAACCAAAAATGCCTCCAGATATCGCCAAATGTCAC
>NW_012148485.1:1970529-1972195 GCF_000956105.1 Propithecus coquereli
GCTGCTACAGACTGGGTGGCTTACATAAGAGAAAATTATTTTCTCACGGTTCTAGAGGCTAGAAGGCTGAGACCACGATGTTGGCAGGGTTGTTTCTTCTGAGGCCTCTCTCCCTGGGCTTGGAATGGCTCTTTTTAGGGTGTCTTCATGTGGTACCCCTGTATGTTCTTATCTGTCCCTTTGAGTTAGTTCTATTGGATTAAGTACCACTCTAAGGATCCCATCTGAATTTAATTGGCTCTTTAAAGATCCTATCTCCAAACAGTCGTATTCTGAGTACTGGGGTTAAAGTTCAATACATGAGTTTTGGGAGGTACACAATTCACCCCATAACACATACCTACTTATTGCCCACCCAATTAGGGAAGGAAAGTCCAATGAGAAGCATCATCATCCCCATCAATCTTGGAAACAATAAATGTGTTCAAATACCATTTTTTATGATACTATAACCAAAGATGAAAGATCTGCCCTCATCTCAATAAATAGCCATTTATAGACAAAATTTCTCACACATAGAAGGGAAAAAAAAGGGTTTCCCTTACCTAACACATGTAAATTTTATCAAGCAGGACAAGAATAATAAGATAAAAAATTTTAGAAAAGTGAAAGTGTTTTGGCATAATAATTCAAACGTATTTGAAGAGAGAAAAAAAGCTGTAATGCACAAATTAGGTTGCCTAGAGGTGTGCTATGAATAATCATTTCTGTTTTTCTAGTGTGCAGAGAAAAAAGGAATATTTGAAGTGACTTGAGCACTTCACTTCATCACAAGAGGAAGCACGGCTTATTTTAAAATTTAAAAAGTACAGTTTCTGGTTTTCAAATGATATTTTAAAATGTGGATATATAGTCACTAAGTGTAGCAGCTTGAATTTTTTTTTATTTTCTGACAAGGTACTTCTCGGTTTCACTGAGACATATAATTTTGGAAACGGTTGAAATATGACAAAGATCTTTTAGAGTTTTATGACTATTATAGGTCTTTGATATTGCTGTAAAAAACCAAATGAAGATTTAGACAATGGTGTCCTATGGCAGTAAGTATGTGGTTCTATTTGAGTGACAAGATGAGACTCTCCTTTCTTAGTGTTTCCTCTTGTTGAGTTACTACAATGGTATAATTTCAGAAACTATTTCCAGTAAAATTATTCAGCGTTATTTTATAACTTTATGATAATGAGATATCATTTCCATTAAACTAAATTACTAAGTTAATAATATTACTTCAATTTGCTATAAATACAGGTTCAGAATGACAGCAGGAGCATATGAATTCTCAGAAAATTCATACTTGATATTGGAATAGAAGGAAAAATGGAATGATGTTGAAATTATTATTATTTTTAAGTAATTCCTTTATTAGCAGTTGCTCATTTTGAATCATACTGTGTAAATAGCTCATGTCTAGAAATGAATATTCTGTGATGAGGGCATGCTGCTGTTTCTATCCCGTTTTCTAAATCACAAATAATACATGGAAATCAGATGTTTTTTAGAAATGTTATATATTTTATTGTCACACTTACCTGATGTTGCTAAGAGTTATCATTTCCTCAGAAGTAAATATAATCATTCCCTTATCTGCTTGTTTGGTCATACTAATAAGGAAAAGATTGCTGTAGTGAAAGGAAGATTACTAAGACTTATGTGACAAATATGTCCA
>NW_012148485.1:1982902-1984007 GCF_000956105.1 Propithecus coquereli
CACACACACACACACACACACACACACACACACACACACAATCTACCTGTCTATTGTCACCCCATTTCATCTAGTCTGAAAAAATCTCTTTCCTCATGTTCTGCTTGTGCTTCTGGCTCTCATCACTGCTTTTTCACGTGCAATAAAATAAGCCGGGATTTTCTAAACTCAAGATATATCCTCCAGTTTTCATGTTCTTCTCCTATCACCAATCTTGCCAATCTAAATGACCCCTTCTTATTTGCAAGACACACCTCGTGTCACCTCCTCTGAGAAGACTTTCTGCTTGTCACCTGATCATTGACTGTAAACTCCTTGGCAGTGTTCTTGCATTATGAGCAACTTTCTTAGAGTTCAGTGCAAAAATAGGGGGTTAGCATAAAGTGTGAGTTATAGAACTATTCCAGCGGAGCTTGGTTTTCAATATTCAGCTTAGCTGTTTCAGTCCAAACAAATGATTCGGAGGGGGAAAAGAATCCCCGTGGATCACACAATATATTATAGATAAACTTGTTTCCTTAGTTTAGGCATAGAGACAAGTTGGAACTTATTTTGTGTCAAATCCTTTAGGATATTTTAGAGAAATTGCTTCTGCCTTGATCAAAGACTATGTCCCTGCATGGCTTTGTGGTTTGTCTTTGTTTATAGCTCATGGAAAAGCAAGATTCATTTTCTGAAGGAGGAAGGATGAAGAATATCTTGAGACTAAGGCTTCATCCTATGCACAGAATAAAGGCAAGGAAGCACGATTTTAGGAAAAAATATTACTATAAGGGTAGTACCCAGGGTGATTTCTGAAGGGCTTCCTTCAGAACAAAACTAGAGAGAATAAAAGTACACGCACACACACACATCATACATGCATGCACATGCAAACAGACATCAAGTTCATAAGTTGAAAATTTGGAAAAACAGAAACTAAGAGTCTGCAAATTTTATTTCTGGAGAAACTACAGAGAATGCTCATAAAAAGTCAGGTTAATTACGTTATTCTTCTGGTGAGCCAAAAGAAAATTTGATTGCGTTTGAAGATCACTTTAAATAGATAATGAGAGCTCACCAATAAATGCTATTTTCAAGTTATTTCAGATAATTAAACATTAAA
>NW_012148485.1:1984057-1985270 GCF_000956105.1 Propithecus coquereli
TCTGAAAAATCTTCTTTGAATGATACTGATAAAGTTTGTGTTTGTTGCTGCTCAACTATAAAATAGATTTTCTTATGTGCAATTTAAACATAGATTTAATATAAACATAACCAAACTAGATTTATTTTATTTTTGAAAAATTCTCTAAACTTCCTAAATTTTCTAGACATTTAAACAATAGCCAAAAATAATTTGGACTTTTTAATAGTGCTTTGCATTTTCAACTCTAAAGCAATTTTTGATGAGTTTTTACAACAGTAATAAAGTTGATTTTACATCCTTTTCTGCTTTCTCTCTATTGTTCCCTGCTTCTCAGAGGCTTATCAGTAATGAAAGGCACACAAATACAACTGTTAAGAATAGAAAGGGACTTTGATGAACTATCATATGTGTGTGACAGCTCATTTTTTAAAACCACGTGTTTTTCTCATTTATACGTCTAGACTTCTACATTTCTAGGAATAGCTTTCCTAATACCTTACAAAAGATTATATTAGTATTTCTTAAAATGACCAAAGCTGATATTCTTGCAGGTTGAACCTTATCACATTAAAGGAAGTTTTTCCAACATAAAAATGCGCATTACCAAGAAATTAGTCTAAATTTCTTAAACTGAAAGACAGTTAAGAGTCTTTTGGTCTATCAGGTTAATGTACTTATGAAAATCTGGGTTATACAAGATAATTGTTTTCCATTCTTTCTTTTATGGAACAAACCATTAATTATAACTAGGGTGGCTTTAAAACATTGGAGAGCAGAGTTTAAGAGTAAGAAGTTAGCATCTATCTTCCAAGACTACAATACTTAAGTTTCACACCTAAATTACCAAAAATAAATTAAACCACATTGAATTGTTATGATGGAGTATTGCTGGGTATGCTTAATTTTGGGGCTACATAAAAATCTTCCTGTACATTATAGGCAGCTTACTTTGTATGATGACCTTGAGCTCCTGGTCCAGAAATCTACCTTCTACCAGTCACCGATATATAGCCAAGAGCCATCTCCCAAAAGAAAATAGTCTATTTCACAGCAAGGGAACTATGGTTAAGAGTAAAATATTGTGTATTATAAAACAGATAGAAGATAGGCTTTTGAACGTTCTTACCATAAAGAAATGATAAATACATGAGAAGATGGATACACAAACTCCCCTGATTGTATCATTATGCGGTATAGATGTGTCAAAAAATCAAATTATACCCCATAAATA
>NW_012148485.1:1985905-1989629 GCF_000956105.1 Propithecus coquereli
GTTCTTGCTCATGCAGCAGAACTATTTCCAAAAGTTTCTGTCCAAGTTCTCTTTCCCATTACATGGAAACAATAGGAGAAACATTTTTTTTTTCCAGCCTTCCTTCTTCTTTCCAGCTTGAGATGTCTTTGTATAAGAAAGTAATGCTTCAAGATGTGGTAGCCAATTTGCAACTATGAGATAAAGGTCAAAACAACGCCAGTCACACTACAGCTTCCTTATTTCATTGATTCACTCAGCCAGCCCTTTATTATTTAAACTAACATACTATGGGGATGCTGTTATTTATAGCTAAAAGACCCTATGTAATAGAGGTGTCATTTAAATACATAAAACGAAGGTATTTAATACAAAGAACTACACAGAGAGGAGAAAGGAGGACTCATTGCTGAGATATGGCAACTTTTAGGGTAGATGAACAGCCTACAAGGGGGCAAAAGTGACAGATGATAGAAAGAAGACCGAGGGAGCAGTGTGTCCTCCAAACTGAACAGACATTTCATGAATAAAGAATTCGTGAGCTGTGTGAAGGCTATTGAGAGTCTGAACATATTGAGGACAGTAATTTTAAACTGAATTTGGCAATATGGAAGTTTTTTAGAAATCCTGAAAGTAATTTTCTTTGAGTCCTAGAAGGCAGAAGCTGTATTAGAATACAGAGGGTTTGAGGAAGTATAAATATAACATTTGGAAAAGAATCAGAGTGGGCAGCAGTACATGAAGGGTGTTTTGTTGTTGCGGATGCTATCTAGTGGAATATAGCAAAGAAAATTTGCATGGTGATGAGGTTATGAGCCATGGAGACAAAGGAAACCGCAGGAGCTGTGCTCTAGGGGAGAGATGGTCTCTGGAGCACAAGAGAGATGAGTCTCTGGTTGAGGAAGGGTCATTTTCCTACCGCAACAAGAGAGAAGGAGGAAAAGATGTACTGATAGGTGAAGACATTTCTTACTTGGATGATGAATGTGTCAGGCAATTATTAACTAACGACCTTCTTTGATCAGTGAAGAATCGGTTTTGATCATCCTTGGAGAACGATGGTAGTCTATGGAGAAGTCGTGAAATATCAGACTTTACTTAAACACAGCAAAAATGTCAGGACATTTTCCTGTGAACAAACTTTATTTCAGGACTCCCTAATTGTAGATGTATGCAATTAACTTATGAAATTAAAGACAAGGTTTCTGATTGACTCTCGCTAAATTGCATTATCTCAGTTTTATACAAGAATAGCATTCTTCAAATTATTTTAATCACGGTTTGTGATTGTTGATGTTAGTTCCATTTTCTAGTCTCTGGGATCTGCAGTCACAGGAAACGTGTCTTTTCTATGAGATTGGTATTTAACACTGGTCAATGCTGGGCCCAGAACAAGGGACTTTGGCACTCTAAGGAACATCAGGACCATTAGCAGGAGCAAAAAATCGGCATATATGTTTTTTTTTACTTAAAAAATAATTTTTATTGCAGACCTCAAAATTGAATCAGATTCATAATTTCAGAAAAATATAAATCTTAAAAATTGTTTACTAAACCTGACTTTAAAGGCAAGAATTTCCTAAAAGAAAATATTTAAATATCATTTAAATATAGAAATTTTATTACTTACAGACAACGTGACTCTGGTTTCTGCTCTTCAAATGGTTATTCACATTCAATGATTTTTGTTTATTTTGTTCTGTTTTTCTATACTACACATATTTCATAGCAATCAGTTATGTCTTACTCTATTTTCAGGGATGGATTTCAATATAAATTCATATATCCCGCTGTTTCTATAAGGGAGGCATAACAATAAGGCATAACAATATGGGTCCTGGCTCTGACATTTATTAACTATGCAGTGATTAAAAAGTTATTATACCCTTTCTATGTGTAACAATAGAGAATCATTTCCCCATATTTGGATAATACTACGAAATATTACTAAGAATAGCTAAAATTCATTCAGGATTATTCTCTACGAGGCACTGTTCTAAGCACTTTGGGTGTATGATGTCATCTTACCATCATAGCAATCCATAGAACGAGCATAGAAATACCTCCATTTACTGGATGAGGAAAATGTAAATAATTTATTCCTTGGTGTAAAATTTTTAAGTGGTAGAGCTGGCATTGAACCTGAATCACTCTGCCCTGCAAGCTCAGACCTGTGAGCTTCTCTAGATCTCAGTGGTTAAGTGAAGCTCATTGCAAGTGCATAAAAAAGTTGTCTGTCATTATCATGATCCCAGTAACATACCTTTGCAACATTTGTTCATGGAATTTGGACAACTTAATTACGCCTAGAAATCCAGGAGGCAACCAGTCAATTTATCTCTGCTAAAACCTCCTCAAATCTTTTTTGAATTGAAGCAGGTTTTGAATGGGCCGCTAATAAAAACAGCAATCAACCCAATAAATAAAAAGCAGGTGCACCGAAAGACTTACTTTATAATTCGTGTCATATTATGTTCAACATATGACTGTATAATATTAGAAATAAATGTAAATATATGAAATTGACAGTTTACAGATCTGGAGGTTCATTTTAACTCTCATTTTTATCGATACATGAAAAGGTTACTGAACGGATTGCGCCTGCTTTGTTGATAAAACAGTTTTACGTCCTCAGTCACCACTCTCTCATATCACATAATTTCATTTTAAGTAAACCCTATAGTTTTCTGTTCATTTTCAATTACTCACAATAATCTAATCCAGTTTGAAACATCGGTAATCGCAGACACGGGTGAGCAAGCCCTCTCACTATCATTTCTCTTCAACCCCTGCTCAAATTAACAGGAAAATCAACACACAGATTTTCAAACAGAGAATGAGATTCTTTTATTCATCTAAAAGAATTTAATTAACTACCATTTACATGTACTGGGATTCAACAGTCAACAAAACTGATGGAATCCCTGCCCTCGTGGAATTTGTATCCTAATGGGTGGAAACAGTGTCAGGTGGCAGAAGTGTTTAGAAGAAAAACTGAAGCTGGAGAAAGGGTAGAAGTTAATGAGAAGTTATTTTCTAAAGTTTGTCAGGGAAGGTTTCCATGAATAATAGTTGAAGGCAAGATTTGCAGATGCATATATGCAAATGCAGGAGAAAGTGTAGGGTCAAGAATCATTAGAAGATTTGTTTGTTTTGCGGTTTAAGCAACATAGTGAATGGTAGCGTTATTTTCTGAGATAAATAGTTTTGTTTAAGACATTTAAGTTTGAGATGCCTTTCAGATTACCCAGTGGAATTACGAAGGTCTATACTATGCTGATGACAATAAATTGCATTTAAAAGTAAAAAAGACACTATATTTAAAATATAGCAGAAGAATTGTCTTACCTATAAAACTTGTTTGATTTTTAAGCAAGCATAAGGTAATTCAATAGAAAAGATGTTGACAATAATTTATGAAGAGCACACTTACAATTATGCTAATATATTAAATGCAGTCACCCGGATAGTCATGAGCAATTGACCAATATAATGTGCTGCTTGCTAGGTCATCCAATTTAAGAGGGTTACAACAGTTCGTTTTTTTATTAATCAACAGCCTCCTACAACAAATAAACATTTAGGAAAGGCATGAATTTGACTAGCGAAAGCAAGTAGAGGTATTATTTTCTCAACCTTGCAACAAGATCTACCTTCTTCACCCATAAATAATTTAAAATATGAAATTTTAATTTGGGTATTAAAGATCTCTCTTTCTCTCTCTCTCTCTCTCTCTCTCTCTCTC
>NW_012148485.1:1991487-1992753 GCF_000956105.1 Propithecus coquereli
AATCTCTCAATTCCTGTTGTACTTTTGTTATTGCAATCGGAACAGAAAAAAAAAATGCAAAGTCTGCATTGAGTTCAGATCTCCCTGCTATTTTCTTTGTCCTACGTCAGTGTATGTCCTCCTCTCAGAGCTGGTTTTTAACGGCCTGCTCACCCTTTCCCTCTCTCTCTCTGATCTCATTCTTCCTTCTTCCCAGAATTTAGATGCACATTTTCCCTACCACTGATTCAGCCGACGGAGGACCCCAAGGGAGATGTTTCCTCAGATCTGCAAATTTGCGGAGTCATTTCTCTGCTGTCATTTTCCAACTTTCAGTCAGAGATCAATTCTTTCTTTCTGTTAGTTTTCCCATTTGGCCCCTAAAGTTTTCCTTCTTACCAAATAAATCCAATTTAATATCAGTGCAGCTTTACATCTAACGTAGTTCAGTTCCCGTAAGGGGGAGCTGTCAGTGTTAGCACCGAACACATGGACAGTTCTCTGTGCAGTATCTGTTTTGACAACTAAGATTCTCTCTCCTCTCTCTGAATCTCTTCTACCGTCCTTAACAAGTTCTTGCTCGTTCTCCTGAAGTCGCTAGAGGATTAATATTCTTTTTTTCCAGACTTCTCAACTGGGCAGGCATTCAGCATCCACATTCGTGATGTTATTATTATTATTTTTTCTCTTGTTTCTTTTAGTTTCTTGGTAGATTAAAACAATAAAACAAAAATGCTCTGAGTATGGGCCTCTAATGCACACATTTAGATCTCAATTATGCAAGGTAATGACTTACATTAAAAAAATGAATAGATATAATTCAAACACAAGCCCTAGCTTCTTGATTTGAAACTGCAACTGATTAACATTCATCATATTTTCATTTTGTCAGGAGATGTGCAAGAAGAATTATCTGAATAATTAGGTTCATCTGAATGATATTTAGGAAATTTCAGGCTCTGCAAATGGTGTATTTTTAAAATTATTTCGGATGAGCCTCTAAATGCCACTGTTAATATCTATAATTTGAAGTCGAAATGGCATCATACATAAAGGCTTTTGAACCACTCTATAGAAACGTGAAAACATAGATTAACTGGCAAGAGACTAATATTCATAGGTGGGGGAGGAGAGCATGCACTGCCTGTAGAAGTCTATAGTGGAAGAACAGAACCCCTGGAACTTTTCTGTACACTTTCCCACCAGTGTACACAGGAAGAATCTTCGGAAGTTAGACCAGAGGCGTCCTAAACAACCTTTCTTCTCTGCTATGGGACTGATCATAAA
>NW_012148485.1:1994732-1997282 GCF_000956105.1 Propithecus coquereli
CATTCAACCATACATCCATTATAAGAATTTTTAAAGAGTGATTCTTTATTTATCTGAAAGCATAAAACTTAAATTTGGAGTTACTTTTCAATATGATTATTCTCTAATGTGATGTTTCATAACACTGCTATAGTGTGCTTGCTATCTGAAGAGCACGTCTTCTCATTTTTTTTGAGCAATGCTTAGGTCTGTAGTAGGAAATCTTTTACTGCATGTCCACACTAACTACTATTTAATATATATTGAAAAAAAAAAAAATCCTGTGCATCAGCTTTCTGGTCTACTAAATGCCAATGCTTTGGGATGTTGAAATATTTATGACACTAAATGGGGTGTTTTGCTGCAACTGATTAGATCAATGCATCTGTTGCAGGTTTTAGATCACCTTTTTTATGACAGCTTTATTGAATAGCTCAAGAAACTTGGCACAAGGACGCTTGAAAGGATCGATTCAACTGGAAAGTTAAATATGGATGTTGTGAACATTAATTTTGATGACATTTTATACAGAAGTAAATAAAAGTCTTTTAAAAATACATGGAAAGAATAAAATTTTAAAGCTTCTGTAAGCTACCAAATAAATTTATTATATTAGTCTAAGCAAATGTAGCAACGAATTCGTGGTTCACAGAATTTTATTTCTTAAATGGTTATATTTAAGCTTCATTTACATTTCTTTTCTGTCCTGCATAAATTTTTGTCACATGAACTTTGTATTATTGTCATTTGCCATTCCTGTGCTTCCCATACAAATGTTTATCATATTTTATTATCCTCACTTATTTTATCCTTTAGTTCAATGTCCTTATTTTATGAATATTTTTGTTGAGCATGAAGAATTTTCCTGATTTAAGGCACTCTGGTTTCTTTAAATATCTGATTCAAGACAAAATTAGAAAGAAAAGAAAAGAAAAGAAAAAAAATAGCACCCGCGGAGCTCTTTTATTTGCGCTAAGGACGTCAACTTCATAGCAATAAAAGCTCTTCTTCGTGATTTGATTTAAGAGCCCAAATGGTGATTACCTGCAAGAGTGCGATTCCAAAGCAAGCAGCACTTGATACTCACTTTTAGCTCATTATCAAAAGTCAGAAAGCACAGGTATAAACTAAACATTTTGAAAGCTTGTTAGTAGGGCTAAGGTCAAAAAGGGTTTTTGGAGATTATTTCTCAAAGTCATTACAAAAAGAGTTTAGGAAGAATAATGAATTAAAAAGAAGCATTGTGCAGTAGTAGTGTAATCGCCACTTTGATTTTAATCTAATAGAATATTCTGAAATAATCACTATTTTAAGTGCTGTATGGGGCTGACGAACTATATCTCACAGGCCAAAGCTAGCCTTGCTGTTTGTTTTTGCAAATAAAGTTTTGCTGCAACACAGCCACACCCATGAATTTTCATATTTTCTGCTTTGATGCTATAACACCAGAATTAACTAGGTGCCCCAGAGCCCACGTGGGCTATGAAGCATAAGATAGTCACAGGACCAAGTTTGCCAATACGATAGTTTGCCAACCACTGTATTAAAATTTGATCTACCTCAACAACCCAATGAGAGTTATTATTCTCATTATAATCTCTGTTTTTAAAACGAAGAAAACGGGACCCAGAGAGCGTAAGTAACTTGGCCAAGGTAAATACTTCTAGTAAGTGGGAGAACAAGGATTAAGCCAGGCACCTAGGCCCACCCACAGTCCCCATTCTCAGTTATGCTGAACCGCATCTCAAATGGAGAATCACGTTTGTTACCTCTGAAAGAGCAATTATTTCAACACATGTTCACATGTTAATTTCCACTAACAAAAATTGGCTGAGCATTAATAGTTTTTCCCCAAAGCATAATGTCCCTTGCAATTGTAGGCTAGTGTGAAGTTTAAGAGTAAACCTCTGGCCACTTTCCATTATTGGCATGGATGTCGGATAGCAAAATTCTCTTTAGTTGTAATATCAAACAGATCTTTTATATTCTTTTCAGTAAATACTACTAGAACAGAAGAATTTGGTACAAATGATACATATGACATCGTATCTATGGTTTAGTTGGCCTGGGACAAATAACAACAAATAAAGAGATTATAAAAGGATTTTGTATTCTCAGACATTTCCTTGTCCCCATAGCGGTTATGGGAGACATGCAGAAAATGACAGTAATTAGTTAAGGTAATAGAGGATACTGTCATTGGGATCAAAATTTTAGGTAATGGTTATAGTTCATTTTGAGAGAATTTATCCCTCTTTAAACCATTTATCCATACCCAAGTCCTTTGGAAAATTAAAATTTTACACTAATCAGAGCAGGTTTTCTTTAGCTGCCAGCACATGATGGACTTCCCAATAACAGGCAGGACGAATGTTCTTTTTCACACTTGGAGCACGGTTCCCATGGCAACACTTGCTGTATGCATTCAAATGAAACTTCTCTTTTCCCCTTCAAGAATCTTTCTCTTTTCTTCTCCCTAGCCTAACCTTTTTCATTAAAAGTAAATACTTTAATCTTTAAAAGGCCAAATCCTACCAGTGGACTCCGTTTTCCATTTTCCCTGTATGATAT
>NW_012148485.1:1999308-1999745 GCF_000956105.1 Propithecus coquereli
GTACTTTGTGTCTCCCCATATAGCCAGTCTTTTACATTATTCCTACCTTTCTGACTTATTTCTTGTAACCAATATTAAGCATTTTAGCAATTCTAGTGGCGTTGTCCTGTCAAGCTCTATACAAAAGATTTTATACATTCAATAATAAAGTAAATCCAACAGTAACAACATATATTCTAGACTTTATGTATCTTTATCTGACACTCTGTCCTTATATTTCTGAATACCTGTCTGAAAAATATATCCAGTAGAACATTAGGGACCCGTACTTCAGAGGAAACTCTTCCACTCTAGATTTTCCCACTGTCTATTCAGGCCTAAAGTTAAACAAACATGGAGTACTATTCAGCTTTAAGAAACAATGGTGATATAGCACCTCTTGTATACTCCTGGATAGAGCTGGAACAAATTCTACTAAGTGAGGTATCCCAAGAATG
>NW_012148485.1:2007145-2007840 GCF_000956105.1 Propithecus coquereli
CTCACTTGTATGTAGAATCTAAAATAGTCAAATGCACGGAAGTAGAGAGTGAAAAGGTGGTTACCAGGGGTTGAGAGGGAGTGGTATGGGGAAATGTTTGTCAAAGGGTACAAAGATAAATACGTTCTGGAGGTCTAATGCAGAGCATGGTGACCATAGGTTACAACGCTGCACTATAGACTTGAAACTGGCCGAGGAGGTAGATTCTCAGTGTTCTTACCATACACTCACACATAAAATTAACTCGAGGAGGTGATGCATACATTCATTAGTTTGACTATGGTGATTATTTCACAATGAATACACATAAGACATCATGCAATCGTACACCTTGAGTATATGCAATAGAGAGGAAGAGCAGTGGAGGGGAGGAGAGGAAGAGGAGGAGCAGAGACTTGAGGGGAAGAGAAAGGAAGAGAAGGGGAGAGGAGGGGAAGAGAGTGAAGAGGGGGGGAGCAGAGGGGAGGCGGAAGTAGGAAGGTGCTAATAGCATCTGTGGGAGAGTGACGTGACCAAGAGCAATGCCACTCAGGTACAGGAAAGTTGCTATGAATTTTCCTCATCATAGGGCTGGATCTTTCTGATTAGCTGGGCTTCCTTTTGATTTATCTTTTACTCCAGGAGGACCTGGTGTCCCTGGATGCCCTACAAATCCTCTTGGCCTAATGTCTCCCATTTTTCCTGGATGTCCCTTC
>NW_012148485.1:2007890-2010443 GCF_000956105.1 Propithecus coquereli
ATAAATGAAAATCTCTGTTAAAACACTTTAATATTATGAGTATTTTTAAGGAACATGAGTTTATCTTTAAAAAATGCTTAGAACTAAGGTCCTTCATTATCGGCCAAAGGGTACTGTTTTAGGATTGGACTTTTCGGCGTACGAAAGCTGTCCAAAATATCAGATAGCTATTTGTGTCCAAGTCCAGCTTGTGCTCTTCCTCACAAATGGTGTTCCCCACAGATGGTGCTCTTCATCTTAGTTTGTTTGCACCGTGCTTACTCGGGAAATGACAGATGTTATTGAGAGACTGACTGCTTACTCTAATCACAAACGGCTTTAGACACAGAGCAAAACATAAATCATCAGACCCTCTTGAGTCAAGATCAGAGATTAGGCAAATTAAACATCCTTAGGTCATCAGCAAAACAGAAGAACCAAACATTTTACAGATTAGCTTATTACGGTATGATTTATATGTAATAAAATCCATTAGTTTTAATTGTACGATTTGATACATTTTTAAAAATATAGGCAGTCATATAACCACACTGAGAGAAAAATGCAAGTTCCCCACCAGACAGAAATACTACGCTGGCTGGGAGTGTTCGACAAAATTGTTACAAAATATTACATTAAGACAACCACTCCCTTGCTCCAGACTGCTGGCTTAAACCAGCACTGACTGCATTAGAACTGCGTTAGTTGTCCTGTAGTATCCTTTAGCTAATTGTGATACTAAAATCCCTGCCCAGGGGAGAATGATAATACCATTACGATAACGTTGGTCATACGGAAGTGCATGAAGATTGCCCTGTGCTGCTTGATTTGTTTGGATGTGAACACACAATGCAAGTGGAAGAGCGCTACCTCTCTCACTGCCAAGGGATTGAAGGCAACCCACTGGGTGGGCAGATGCAGATTTTACTAGCAAGAAAGCTGTGGAAAAATGTGCAAAAAGTCCCTGTGCCACCCAGGAACAAGTGCTCTGTGGAAGTAACATCTAATAAACTCATCTAACTTGCCAAGCTGGATTCATCTGAGTCACTTTTTGGTCTCTCAGCTCCATCTCAGTTTGGGGGATGGTTTTTCCATTCTGTCCTGGGATTTTCCCAAAACACACACTTTCCATCGTAATCCATGTCTAGCACTCCAGATAGAAATAGGGAAATAGGGCACTCTGTCTCCTCCTCGTGCCCTTGGCAGTAAACCCCCACTCCCGAGGAAAAGAAAAAAAAAAAAGAGTTGATAATTAATATATGATCTCAGTTATATTATGGAAATATCCAGGAATTATTTATATTAATGCCTTGGCTAAAACATTTTTCTTGTGCTATGATGATGAATCTAATATTCCAAAATCCATAAATGATTTTAATTCATATTGTAATAGGTGATATAACTCTTTCACATTTTGAAAATCTGTTCATGAAAAGAGGCAGAGAGAACTTGGGATGTTATATTACATTTCCTTCGTTATTCTAAAAAAGAATTTTATGATTGTGCAAGAGTCCTCAAAATAACGTGAAGTGGTTTCATTTAATCTCCAGTGTTTATTGCAATAATCCCAGGTCTATGCCAGACTTTTGCCACTATGGGGCACTACCATAGCTATTGCAGTAACAGCACAACCATTAAGTTGCCAGAAGCTCGAAGGGAAAGAAAGATCTCCAAATCTATTTCATAGCCAGTAATCGTAATCATTTCTCAAGCTGGATAAAATTTTCATTTAGGAAATTGTCTTACTTGGGAATTCTGGCATACACATCACCTTTTCCCTCTTAAACAAAAATGTATTGTTTCCCACCTACTCTCCCTTTGTTATAAAATTCCAACTGCAAAATGACAGGGAATCAGACTGAAGTTTTTCAGTAGTTTTTATCAGTTAAGAAACTACTGCACTGGAAGACTTAAATTCTACCAATTACTCTTTCCACAAGTACCACAAAATATTTTTAATCAGAAAAAGTTGGAACATGCATGCAACCATTTACTTACACTCAAGTGGCCACGGTTGAACAGCACTTGAGTCTTTGGCTGTGTAAACTAAATGTGCAATCTCTTCTCTTATTAAACCTTCCGTGTTTTATAGCTGTAGGGTTCTTCTAGGGAGGCCTTGGAGATAAAACGTGGTTAAGTGTACAGTTTCCATATGTGCAGATTTTTGCTTTTTGTGGTGTTTTGTTTTATTGCTATTGTTTGTGCTTGTTTGTTTTATTCCTTTGATGGTCTGACCCACTGTTGTCTGCTAGGACCCAAACTGTCTTGGATGTTTTGCATTCCTGGCATTGACTACCGTGTCTAAAACATTCTCAATTATAAGGCATGATCTTCCTGTGCCAGACTTTCAATGGCTATGACTAAGTCCTGGAGTACTAAACATGCAAGACTTTCTAAATTTTAATGTTACCCAAGAGTTAATTATTAGGAGTAGCAATATTTTTTTAAAGAAGAAACAGCTTCAATAACGCAAACTTTTGTTCCTCTGCATTGGCTTCCATTGAGAAGTTGGCGATCAGCTCTGGAGAGTCAGTAGGTATCTTGGGACAGTCCGGAGGGCCTGACTGGGATCCA
>NW_012148485.1:2011773-2012125 GCF_000956105.1 Propithecus coquereli
CCCAGTTTAATATTAAGAAAAGCAACCTCCTGAGAGTACCACGCTGTTGGGACCTAGATATTTGGAAACCGAGACAGACTTTCTCCCTTCCCTACTTGCTGTCCTGTAAGGCTGAATGACTTTAAATGCACACCATAGTTATTTGCCTTTCCAGCCAATTAAGCAGAACACCTCTGTTAAAATAACATGCTTCCAAACCTTAAACTGCTTGATAAATAGATGAAAATTATTCACAGAGAGGATTTCCAGGTTTAGCATAGACCATCAAGACGTCTAATAAAGCTCAACATCTTCCTCTTTTATGGCTGCATCCTTAAAAGCATAAAATGCCAAAAGATAGGAAGTTAGAGTC
>NW_012148485.1:2012645-2024359 GCF_000956105.1 Propithecus coquereli
TATTGTATAAAGTATCCATTTTAATTATCACAATCCCATCCAACCCAGTTTTCTTGAGTTTGTGAGAAATATCTTGCTTGCTTGTACCACTGGAATATTAGGTGCAATTGGGGATTACATAAATATTTACCTGTCAGGTTTTTTTTTCATCTTTGGCACTGGGATGTTATTAAAATATATCCCAGTATCTGTACAAGACACACTTTTGCAGTGGTGTTGAGATTGTTAAAGAGGAGAGAGGGAAAGAAAACAATTGGAAGAGGAACTTAAAAATAGGAGATTATTACAGGGAAAATATTCATTTATTTATCCTAAGGACAAAGAGTAAATAAAATGAAATTAGGGACTTAGGTCTGTGTTAGTATTGAGTGTTTTTACGGACGAGAATAACATGCTAAGACTGAGTATAAAGTCCCTTTTAGAGATTCCCAAGGAGTGAAAAAAGATGGCCAAGCATCTATTTTAGTTACAATTTTGGCTAAGGTGCAAGAAACAGACTAAATAACCTTTCAAAGTCCTTTTGTTCTAATCTTTAAATAACTATTTTAAATGAAATCAAGAATTAAATGCCTGCTATGACTTGTAATATCTTAGTGCACTGACCTGGGCTTTGTAACTTAATATCTATGAGTCCTAATCTATTTTAACTAGATGGGATCAGAAAAAATGAATTGCAGAACATGTTAATGAGATCAAAGATCTTAATATATCTTGCATGTTCCCGGGACCCAAAGGTCAAAATCCAGAAGGAGGAGGAATGAAGCGTAAGAGAATGGAAAGGAGCATCATTCAGAATTTAGCCATTAAATGTCGACACCGCGGATGAGGGACTAAACCTAATTGTACTTTACTGTGTATGTGATGAGAATATACTTTAGCTGTAAAACTCCTTTCTATGGGTCATTATAACCGAACAAAGTTGCATTTTATCTGAATAAAGATTTTATTACTTTAATATGACCCAACAGTAGCTGTTTCTAATTATAAAAATCATCCTCTGAATAGCAGTGGTAATTACTTGTAATTCTTACAAAGAAATAAGTACCCCTGACTTTGATTGAAGTCCTTTACATTAGAAACCAAGTACAATTTTTAAAAACTGTAATATTTCAAAATTCTTCTTTAGCCATCATCTGTATCATGGGATTATATAAAAAAAGAATGAAACTTCAATTTTTGGAGATGGATCTGTAATAGATAAATTATTAATAATTAATTCAGAATTTCACATTAAAATAATGTTTAAAATATGTCACAACTTAATTTTCGGATTAACTTTCTTTAAATTGTCCCGATTTTATTATTTTTACTGTGTTGATAATATAATAATTTATCTCAACATTAAAAGATTAAACAGAATGATTGGAATTTGAAAAAAGAAGTTGTAGGAAGGTGCAGATGCTAAAGAAGGATGTACGAGTGAGAGAATATCAAATTAAATATTTATATCTTTCCTCACTAAACTCTGGTGGCATGTATGTATGTGTGTATGTACATGTGTGCACACATGCATGTAAATGCACCGTGTACATTTTATCATTAAGAATTCCATCTACAGAATGTTCTCTCAAAGGACAAGGAGCAATATGTCTCTAGATCTAATCTTTAAATTCAGCCCAACTTCCTACATGCTCACCAGGCCAGAGTTCTGCTTCCCTACAAATTTTTTCTCTCTGATTCCAAAGTTCCTACTACCCAAATTTTACCCAATTCCTTTACTCCGCCATTATCTAGGGCCTGAATTATCTACATCTGCATCTCCTTCCTTCATTTTCCTTTGCACAAACAAGTCTCTACGTTCTTACAACCTGAATACGCCAGCTGCCCTGCTACAGTCTGCTATTTCTGTCTCTTGTACAAAGTCAATAACCCCGATTATCGATTGCGTGCTCTATGCCAGACATTGTTCTTAACCTTCGCAGGTATTATTTTAATAGTCACAGAAATTATCTTAGGTAGGTAATATTATTATTTTTGTTCTATAGCTGAAAAAACAGGGAAACAATAGTGTTGAAGTAAGTGGGCCAAGATTGCTCAGCTAGTAAGTGGTAAAGTCAGAATTGGACACCATGCAAAGTTCAGTTCCTTGCTTCTGCCTACCCCACTGCATGCTACACTGCAGACTGCTGCCTTTGAGAGCATTGCAAACACAGTTTCCATTGAAGGATTAAAAGCTCCAACTTGGCAAATGATTGGCCGTCAGTTCTATCTGTGTGAACCTAGAAGAGAGTTAATTCCCACGTTTAAATCTAAACCATTGCCCTGATGAATTTAACATAATGCTTTCAAAAGTTATACTCAACTCTCTTCTAAAGATCGCTTGACCATATTATTTCCACCATTTTCTACTCATTGCACTATTTCCAATACTTCTTTTATTGGCTCTCTACCAATATTTCATTTCATTCCTAGACTCTTTAACAAAATCTGTTAGTTAAAACTCTTGAGAAAGATAAAGTAACTCTATATTAGCATTTAAAGTTATTTTTTTATTGTCATTTTGAGAAAACAGTGAGGTCTGGAGATTAAAACATTGGATTTGTAATGAAAATTCATGGATTTTAAAGTTAAGTCTGCCACCAAGTGCTGGGTAACATTAGGTAGTCGATGTCTCTGAGATTTAACTGTCTGCCTGTAAAACACAGATAATCACATCCTACCTGATAGGACTGGTATACATTTCAAATTCACTAGAGCACACAAGAAATACACTAAAACACTCATAAATTTCAGAGTTATTCATTGGTCCTGTTAGCTTGCTATAGGTTATCTTTGCTATGTGATTGATTTGATATTAATCTGTTTTAATCTTTGTCAAAAATACACCATCTGAAAACATGGGTTTTTTAGGTATATGTTGCATCAGGGTACTTAAAATTATTAAAGGAAATATAAGCACAAAGTAATATCTCATTTTTATTTTTTATAATGAAGGTAGGACTATGATGACCCAACTAATTGGCTTTCTGAATTTTACTTGTCTAGCTGTGTATTGATTTATGTCTTTTTTTTTCTTTTTTTACTAGAAAGTTGTGGAAGAATTGAGTTAGTTCAGGAACTTGGTTTGGTCTGCAGAATTATAATCTGAATTTCCAAAAAGCCAATGTTAAGTGAGTTAGCAGACAAATAATACTATCAGAACATTTTCAACTGTTTGTGCTATCCCAGGTGGAACAATTAACTATTGCTTTGAACGGTTTTACAGGTGTGTTTTATTTCTATGTCATACTCAATTGCAGTTTATTCACATTACCTTGCTATTCACCACCAATTATCCCCAGACACATTGAATTTTGTAATCCAAATTGAACCATCTGTTATGTACATAAAACTGAATTTTTTGAAATGTTTTCAACTCGGAAAAAAATGAATGTTTACATTTACTGAAAAATGTGAGTGATTTGCAACCATCATCTAAAATCTGTTTCTATAAAGCTGTAGTGTATATAGAGCAAATGGATTTTGGAGTGTGCTAACTATGCTTTCAAATTATTTATCTTCGCAAGTGTAAGAGTGATTATAGAACTCTCCAAACAAGTTTCGAAGGACAAGATGTCACCTCTAACAGCTTGGCTGTTAATAAAAATATTGCTATAACCGAAGCTCGCTTTGAAAACTCTGGGAAGACAAACAGAAACGAATAAATATGGTGCATCATAAGAACGGTCAAAATTAAGGCAGATACAAAGGCCATGAGTGCACAGTGGATGAGAGAATCAGGGTTTTATTGAAGGGGTAAGATGGGAAATCACTTTTTAAAGTGAATCCTGAAGAAGGCAGTCCAGGAGGCAAGAGAACATGGTTTGCTGAGGAAAGGAAATTAATCTTAAGTAGAAAAGATCATTAACAGAGATGCCAGCCTTGTATTTCTCCCAGGGTTGATATTGAATTAAGAAACCCAAGTTGTATCTTTGATATATGGATTTCCCTTTTATTTCAGCCCTAACTATACATATAGGGCTCTAATAATTTCTTATTTAGAATATGATAATTTCTTTCTTCCTTGTCTCCTACTCCGCAGCCTTCACTCTTTCCTGACTGATTTAATCATTTTGACCAAATCATTATCTCATTCTAGCATTTCGTCAATTAAACTCCACTGTTCACCGCTCTTCGATAACCACTCATTGGTTTCTCTGTTAGTGACAACCCTCCTGTGTCACTCTCTAACGATGCTTGTCGTTTAGCCACAGCGCTTGCTTTATGGTAAACTCTGGGAGGCAAACGACTCTTGTTTACAGTTGTAATCCTGTTATCTTTAATGATGTCCAGCAGGTAGCAAGCACTCAAAACGATTTTGGAAAAGATTGTCTATGTTTACCTCTCCAACAGATTCAAGTTCATATCACTCCCACTGATACAAATATCTATTTTTCTACCTTATTATTAGTTTCTCCTGTTTCCATACTAGTCTGGACAGTGATCATTATTACAAAAATAATTTTAACCTAGAAGAATCCCTTAAGAGTGAAAAGGGTTTCTGTGGCCAAAAGTTTAAGAACCTCTGCTCTAGAGTGAATTTTACTTTGTACTAAATCTAAGAAACAGAGCAGGCCCACATCTCGTTCCATTGCCATGAATTGCAAAGTTTAAATAGACTCTTTGGGGAAAAAACTAGTGGAATATTCCTGTATTTTCTCATTATTTTAATTGAAATTATTTTATTCTCTTTTTCCACTAGTGGTTTTTTAACTCTTCTCAGGTTTACTCAAGCCTACCGTCCATATTTCTATAACTTGATCAATATTGCTTTTTGTTTTTGTTCATGTATATATACATATATATATATATATATACACACACACATACACACACGAACGGGTGATTATTTCATCAGTATCCTTCCCAACTTGCCCATTCTTCAAACAATTCAGATCTAACTATTACCAACATTTAATAATCTCAACACTCTTTCCCAAAACTTTCCCATATTATCAATTTTATGATTTCTGGAAAATGAAATGTGAATGCAACTATGATTGTTTTTTTCTTCTTCTTCAATTTTTCCTTAATTTTCTCTAACGATGCAACTGATGTCCATTCTCACCTGTAGCCTGGCTGCACGCGAATGCTGCCAGCCCATTAGAAACATCACATGCCCTGCTTCCTATGAAAATTTTTGTAATTTCACAGAACTCGATTTGTGGACAATTAAAATTCTAATCTTTCAGAGTCATGAAAGAGAGAATGGAGATAACAATTTTAGCCTTTTTGTTTAGCAAAACAGCTTTCCTGCTTTTTCTACGGAGGAGCTCATTGCACTGTCTTCCTACTCAGTGCTTGACATCATCACATTGCATTTTTTGCACCTTCGTTTCCTTCCTTCCTTATTTACCTTCTCCACCAGACTATAAATATTTTGACTTCATAGATTATATTTTCTCCATCATTTAATTCCACATCCTAGTACAGAGTTTGGAATATAGGCAGAATTCCACAAGTATTAACAGATTCCATAAGCAAATGATGAACTGACAAAAAGTAAAACTCAAGAGAGTTGGAATGAAGCATCCAATGTCAGCACCAAGACAATCTCTGCATTTTTTTTTATTTCAGCATATTATGGGGGTACAGATGTTTGGGTTACGTGTGTTGCCCTTGGTTCCCCCCCCCAAGTCCGTGTTTCAAATCTCTGCATATTTTTGAGGGTTTTATTTCCTGAAACTTTCCTTGGCTCCTTTTGGCTTTACCTGCCATAGCAGGAACCTGACAAATGCACATTAAGCACTTGAATACGTTCTCAGCGGCCAGATATTGGGTGAAAGACACACACTGCCCTCATTTCAAAGACCCCAGAAACGAAACAAAAACTTCCCATCAAATGAACATTTACATTTTTTGCTTTTTGCTTTGAAAATCATTGAAGTAAGATCTGAATGACCCTCAAGTTTATTTTATAGTTTTGCTAAATAAGCTTTTTAAAGTGACCAATAAATCCCTTTGTATACCTGTCTAGTATTGCCGTGTTCTAGACTTTGTTGTTCCTTCTTTCAACCATGTGTGTGAACTACAACAACATAGTCTTTTTTCAACAAATAATTATTGAGCAAATAGTACGTGAGAATTATTATACTAAGTACTGTGACATAATTGGGGAAGAAAGGTTGGAACCTAACTTTAAATCAATCTCCTTAACCTCAAAGGGACCTTATAAAAACCTTGGAAAATTTAAAAGTCCCCAGGTCCAGTCCATTTTCTGGACCAATTATCAGGAGGTTTAACTCCATGATCAGCATTTTTAAATCGCTGAAGTGATTCCAACGTTCAGCTGAATTTGAGAGCTCTGAGGTAAGGAAAGAAGGGTAAAAATTAACATCTTATGTCCAGTATCTTATAACTGCAAATGTACACCCTGAGTTTCAATGCAAGCCTGTCTAGAACATATATTCTACCCCTCTGCCATTCACATGGAAAGTGACCAGAGGGACAGAGAAACCTATGTTATACTGTAAGGTTTTAGCAATGAACTTTATGAGAAGAACATAAAAATTATTTTAATAGCTGGGTAAGTGCTATTATTTTGACTATATCACAGAAAGCTTTATATAATATAGTAAGATAGTATATTGGTAGTTAAAAGAAAATTGTATTTCTTACGCTCTCAATACTTCTGACACCAAATGTGTTGGTTTTTTCCAAACCTAATAATTCTCCAGTTCTCTGCAGACACCAACTGGGAGTCCTACAATTAAATTCAATTCTATCAAACTATCTACCTGCAGTTGGCATCAGATCACGCAAGTTAAGGGCTCAGTCCCACAAGACTGCCCTCATTTCAGTTACCAAACCACGCCCAATCTTCCCTTCTGACTGACTGGCAATAAATCAGGGGTCCCCACAATCCCCTTGTCAGGTTTGATAACTTGCTAGACTGCTCACCAAACTCTGGGAAACACTTCACTTAGATTTACTAGTTTATTATAAAAGATGCAAATCAGGAACAGCCGAATGGAAGAGAAGTACAGGGCAGGGTGTGATGGTGGTGGTGGTGGTGGGTCAAGGAGGGGGTGTCAGGGAGCTTCCATGCCCTTTCCAGACACGCTGCCTTCCGAGAACCTCACTGTTGGCCAATTCATAAGCTCCCCGAATTCCGTTGTTTAGGGTTTTCATGGAGGCTCCTTTCCATAGTCGTAATTGATTAAACCATTGGCCATTTGATGACAACTCAATCTCCCCTCCGTGGAGGTTGGGAGCGAGGCTGAAAGTTTCAACCACCTGATCACATGGTTGGTTCCTCTGGCAACTATGTCCCATCGTAAAGCAATTTAGGGGCCCACCAAGGGTCACCTCATTAGCACAAACTCAGGTATGTTGAGAGTTTATTAGGAATAACAAAAGATGCTCTTCTCACCCCTATTATTCAAAGAATTAAAAGGGTTTTAGAAGCTCTGTATCAAAAACTGTAGAGCAGAGACAAAAATGTGTATTTCTCATTATGTCACAGTAATATAGTGCAGGAGGACACTAACAAAGGTAAAAACAAATAAGGGAGGCAGTATAGGGTATTTAGATTAAGAAAAATGAAGCTAAATACTGACTGCCTAAGATGATCAGGCCAAATCTAGAAAATCTTGAAATTCAGTTGCGAGATTGGAACTTTCCAGTAGACCACTTTTATGACTTGAACTGCAGAAAGTCATTAGAGAGTCATTTTTATGGGGGCAACATTTTAATAGGCAAAATGAGGTGGTAATAAATTAACGAGAAATTTTGGCAACAAGGGAGAAGTCCCAATGAAGACATAAGAAAATCCATCATCAAATAAGAATACAGCATAACCAAATCTAAGGGGAAACTGAGAGTTTGTGCTATAAATATGACAAGGATGAATGATTAAGGCTATTATTTGATTTGCTGACAAAATGGTTACTAGTAATATTTTGAGACAGTAGTATCAGATAAATATTGGAGATAGAAGCCTGATTGAATAGCATTAATCCTATTACTAGCAACTAAGAAAAGTCAATACAAGTAGACCATTCTATCAAGCACATTGATTTTCAAGGAAAACTAGAGAATGGTAACCAAATAAGATGACATGTTGATGAAAGGTTGTTTTTAGAAATTAAATAAATCATCTTTACTTCTGTATATCTCTTCCCCAACTACATAATTGTATCTATCTACACTCACATATTATATCTCCTTTATTCCCTCTTGGCCCATACTAATAGAAACTCTGTTATATTCCCAGAGTACTTTGTATTGGCCCAAATGATAGTCCTATATTTTGTATTTGTTTGTTTTCATATCTATTTTCCAAGTGGTCTATAAACCCCTGAGAACAAGTTCTATGTTTTATTCACATCGTCAACTACAGAAAGTAATCAGAGATCAATAAATATCCAATGCATCAATTAACTATTTCTCATTTCTAATTTATTTTAATAGTAATTATCTATCTAAAAATACACTTTGAGAATGTACCTTACTACAGGTACTGAGCTATATACTTCTGAAAATGAACAAGAAATAATTGTTCTTGCTTTCCAAAGAGATGATGTTCTACAGCAAATTAGAAAAAAAAGTTTTTAAAAGATGATGAAAAAGTACCCATAAATACTTAAAAGCCCCCTCACAAACACAAACTATTGTAATGCAACATTGATTCCAGAAATCAGGAAATAAAAAATAGACTTCTTCATGTTGACAAGGCAGCTTTGGCAGGAGATGGTTCTGATTGCATTAAATCGCTACTCTATCTGCAGCAAAGAGAGAGATACCTGGGCAGAGACAGATTTAGCAAGAAGAGCTTACAATCACCAACCAGATGACAGACTCCTAGACTGACGAAAGAATGTGGAAATAAGGCAGCAGTATCATCATCCTTCACCATCTGCTCCCTCTGTATATGGCTGAATGAAAAAAAAAAAAATGAGATAACTCCCCGAACATTAAGCCTAGGACACTTGCATAGTCCTTATTCTTAATGGTGTAACTCAGGCAGCAACTGAGTCTATGTGGAGGTTTATTATACTATACACCCTTGATCTATTGACTGGGCAGCTTGGCATTAATGGAAGTATGCAGAAAAAAAGGAATTATAGTTAAAGATAAAATCTACCAACTTAAATGACTTTTGTCAGGGACTGCGTGTGGACTGCTTCTGGACATTATCATTCACGTTAAGGGTTAGCTGACAAAATACCTTCAAAAGCAAACAAGAGACTGAGAAGTTTTATTTTGCATGTGTATGTGTATGAGTGTGGGGAAGGGGCTGGAGCACTCTGTCCTCATCTTCCTATTACACGGACTCCATACTCCGCTCATGCACGGTTGATGAAAAAAAGACAGGTGCAGGATTGATGGAACAAATGAAAATTAAAATTATAGAAGGCAAGTGTAAGTATTTAAACAAGGAAAAAGTTATGATGAATGTGATATTTGGGAGACAATACTCTCCCAGCTATTTTTGTTGCAGAACATTCTAAAATGATGAAATGAGGTAGTGAAAGTGTGGGCAAAATGTGTGTGGAGGAAAACAGGAATTGTGGAATATCAGAGACAGGATCACGGCAGCGCGCAGTGACTGACCAGAAACAAGGGGGAAGAAAGGCAGAATGTCAAAGAGAAAGTCAAGTTTGCTCGACAAATAAGCCTTACATGTCATTGCAACATGATGAGTTATTCTAGTTTGGAAGCAAAAATATACTGAGCTAATTTTCAAGAAATGATCCCTTAAATCACATAGAAAATGGCTGTTTTCTATAAAAGCATGCGGAGTGTTCATTTCCAGGTGCCATATGCTGCTATTTCAAAAGTACAGCCACTGTAATTTTTTCATCTTAGCATTCAAGCTCCTCTGCTTGTGTCCCCTGGCCTGTGTGTAGAACCAAATCAGTTCAGTAGACTGGAGAGTTATTTTTTTTTAAATTTCAGCATATTACGGGGATACAAATATTTAGGTTACGTGCATTGCCTTTGCCCCACTGAGTCAGAGCTTCGAGTGTTATGTTGTATATGAATGACCAGGCTAGTAATCAGACTCGACACAGAAAGAACTAATGACTTCTGAGTCGCGCTCTCTCTGAAACTATCAAACCTTTTATTAACACTAATGGGATAAACTTATGAAGCTTGCTACGATCACATCCAAACATAATAAGATGGGTGTCATCATGCCCTCTTCCATGTTCTTCTGTTGAGCAACTTTCATAAGAAATATTTTCTAAATTTTAGTAGTAGTAGAAATGGAGAACATTGAAACGTTGATATTGTCAGGAACTCAGGATAGAATACAAAGGAAATGGAAGGTGGTAAGGTATTCTTTTGCTTACAAAGCCTGTGTTCCCTCACCTAGGACAAGCTGCTGCCGATAATCAATAGTATATTTAGTAATGTAGACACAGAAACTTTATCTCAATTGTGATATTTTTAAAATACCAGAATTTCAGTGAGTTTTCTGAGAAAGCAGAAGCAGAAGCAATGCAGCTAGACTAATCTGAGTAAGGCCAGTTTTTATAATCAATAATGATAATGTGAACAACAGTAACATCTTATAGCGTGTACTCTGTGCCAGATTCTCATTTAAATCTATGACACAGAGCTCTTACATGTAGAGTAGAAATGAGGATCTTTCTCACCTTTCTGCAATTTCTCCTCATAATTCTTTGTAAATGCTCTGAAAGGTAGCTAAGCAATTAGAACGCATCCTGAAAAGGAGAGTTGCTCTGAAAACCACAAAGACAGTAAAGTTGGAGTTATAATTGCGCAGTTTAGATTTGTTCAATTCCTGGACCTACTACTTATGAGTTTGGGCGAGTTACTGAATCTGTGTGGTATTGAGTTTCCTTGTCTATACGTTGTGGTTAATCTTGGTTCTCATCCCATAGAGCTGTGAGTAGAAGCCGTGTATATAAAGTGATGCCAAATGTCATTAGTCTGCCTGGGTTCTAAACTTAAGTCTACCTTTATCGAATGTGTGACTCTGAGAAAGTCACCTAACCTATCTTCGCCTCCATTTCCTCATTTGTAAAAAGGAAATAATAAATCTACCTCTTTCATTGGCTTACGAGAATCAGACGTGAACATCTTTGTGATGAATTTAGTTAAGAATCTAACCCAAGAAAGCATTCAATAAATGTTAGCCACTGGAGCATGTTCTCATTTTCAGACCAAACTCACGGAGATGTTACTTCCTCTACTTTATATGATTAACCTTTATTTACTCTTGAGCTTTTGCTCTGCTCAAGAACAGACTAAAATTAATCATGACCACCATTTGTAAACTCAGAAATTGCAGGAGGTGGGAAGTCTTTAACATCCAAAAGTTGTCTTCTGTTTTACACAGGAGAGTGCTACTAAGGCAATTCACGCTGCATCTCTCTTGCTTTAAAAAATAGCCTTCCCTGCTTCTCCCCCAGTCTCACTCTGGCCCATTTACTAGGTCATCACCAAAAACTTCATGCTTACTGGTGTCCATCAGTCCTTCTGTATTCGTTGTCTTTACAGAGCCAGGCTGACTGTGGCCGAAAACCTCACTGGACCATAGATAGCTCTTCTTCCACTTAAATATCATTATGGACCCATGAATTCTCCAGGAATATTTGAGTACCTCCAGGTTACAGCACAGGAATTGAGATATAAGTTTTCCCTGTTCTACAATTTACTCAAACTTATTCAATGAGGAAAAAAATACAGAGACCCTTCTCAGAGCCACCTGTGTCTAACCCTGTTCCTCATGTCTCTGTCTCTGATGTAAAATAGTCCCTCTT
>NW_012148485.1:2038317-2039344 GCF_000956105.1 Propithecus coquereli
TTTGGGGAAAAAAATCAGTTAAAATCATAAATACTTGTAAGGTGTTATTGCCATTCTGTCAAGAAAAACGGATTGATTTTTATCTGTAAATTGTTATTGACTGTGAAAATCAGCTGGCTTCTGTTGTTAGAAATCAGAACACAGTGCATTAGGCTGAATAAATGTGTTGCCTAGTAAACTTGCACTAAATTACATCTAACTGGTGAGTAGTTTAATGATTTTTTTCTCCCTAAGATGTGAACATGTGAGTATTTCTCAAATGATGTGTTTTACTCGGTCAAATTTGTAGGCAGAGAGCTTACAAGCCTCACAAAAAGATAAGAGAAGTCATAAAAGTGATGAGGCAAAGCAGATATCCAAATCTCAAAAGTGATCTAATTTATCTGTGAACATTTAACTGAGATTAATTCTTAAATGATTGATCATAGTTTGCCACAGCAACTGTAACTGCCTCTATGCATGAGTTAGAGTCGTTCATTGTGGGGATTGTAAAGATGATCAATGAGTTGGCTTTCTGACAAGTAAAATCACAAATGCATTAAAATTCCTTGCATCATTCATGAAAAATCTACCCATGTGTTCACTGAGCATCCAGAATTTTCAGGTATACATACAGGTATTATTAAAAGACCCATCAAATTCAATATAACTCTATAAAGCATTGTTAATCTATATTTATTAGGCCACCGCTATGTGGCCAATTAGCAGTGTGAACATGTGAAAAATATACACATTTGCGAGAGATGATTCCTTCCACTGTTAGAAGGAAAGACAGTGACGTCTATAAAATCATTTGTTGAACAAAATTGACTGAACATGTAAAATGTCTCTGGCATTTGGTTGGTGCTAAGAATACAGAGACACCAATAAACCACTCAACTTTGCTGTCAAGAAGCATATAATATAGTTGGGATGGCAGATAAATAAATCAACATAAATGGTAGCATGTGATAAATGCTATTCATTTATTTCCTTAACAAATAATTTTTGAGCAATATTACACACTCGATTTAAGAGAATAAACTTT
>NW_012148485.1:2039394-2041075 GCF_000956105.1 Propithecus coquereli
AAAAAAAAAAACAAAAAAACCTGGAGTATGAAACTTTAGACCCTGCATTCTCTCTTCCTTCCTTTGTGACCTTAGGTAAGTTGTGCAACCTCTACAGGACTCCATTTCCTTCTCTTCACTCCTTATGAAGATAGTACTGTATCTACAATAAAGATAGGTCCTTCATAGACTTCTGGTGAAGTTAATTAAAGCAGTTTAAAGTGCTTTCAAAGAGTTAAAATAATGTTTCAAAATAAAATGTGGGAAAGAAGATGCTTTAGTTTCAATCCTGGTTCTGTCACTTAATCCCTTTAGCCTAATTATGTAAAAGAGAGAGAGAGAGAGAGAGAGAGAGAGAGAGAGAGAGAGAGTGTGTGTGTGTGTGTGTGTGTGTGTGTGTATGGATAAATATGGATATATTTTATCACGTTGTCAGCTTAATGTTCAACCCAAATGCAAATCTAAACATGGCATTCCCACATTTTCCCTTTAAAATAAAATCCATATTAATTAGTCTGTTAGGGTAACACCTTGTTCTGAATCCTGTCCACTTCTACATCTTCTTCTCTTGTCAAATCTTGCACTCCATCTGCCTGCCAATTTGCTTTTCACCAAAATGACATACTTCTCCTCATCTATTTATCTGAAACCCATTTTATAAAGTTCAGTATTTTTGTCACCCTTGAACCCCAAGGTGACTTAGGTCTACTGTAGCACTATTTCAGATGATATTACACTTATCCATTTGCATTGTGTCTCTATCAGATTCTAAATTCCTTGAAGGGGGGATGCATTTATTTTTGTATTTTTCCTTAGATGAAATACTGAAATGGGGAACACAAAATTCTAAGAACTGTTTGATTCTTTCTATCTTCTTTCCTCTCCAAAAAATATTTTAATATTATTTCTAAAATCTAATATAAGTTTAGGCAGAAACTCCATGAATGTGGCACTGCATTGAAGGATTTTTTTTTTTTTGATATACTTATTGGGATTGTACAGTTCATCTTACTGTGTCAGAGAGTGAACATTAAAAACCCAACACAATTCAGAATGTGTAAGACAACTGATCTAGTTTACAAATTTGCAGTCTTAGGTGAATATTTTATGTGGATTCTAAAAGTGCTTTCTCTTATACTTTATCTCATACCTTTTGTTAGCAGGGATTAGTAGCTTCTCTGAGTCACAGATGGAGATTTCTACCTGAACACAGCTGCTGCCAAGAAAGTCCCACAGAGAGCACATTTCAAACCTGTGACTCAGCAAGAGATTACCAAGCACTGGAGAACAGTTTGGACCATTTGGCTAAGGATGAATAGCTCTGAGTTACAAGGGGTGCCCAAGAGCAGGTTTGCTTGTTTCCTTCAACACTATCAAGCAAAGGCATTTGCTTATTAGCACCTGCTGATCTTGAGAAGTCAAATTAAACAAAGCCAAAACTCTGCTAAAGTCAGGTCATTGAAATTACGCTTCATGATTAGGCCTCCAAATAAGATGTGGAGAATTATATGGAAAGGCATTTTTAAAAAAGAGGTATAAATTGAGTTTCTAAGGCACGGTGGAAAAGTACCAACAACTTTAGAAAGTGTGGTGGGAGTCTTCGAGTAACTTATAACAATAGTGATGGAAAAATCACCAGTTAATGTATCTGATAATTGGCTAGTCATTATGAAACAATGCATTCTATGACGATATTCTATTA
>NW_012148485.1:2042590-2044738 GCF_000956105.1 Propithecus coquereli
CAAACATGTAGAATCAACCCAAGTTCCCTCAATACATGAGTGGATTAATAAAATGTGGTATATGTATACCATGGAGTTCTACTCAGCCACAAAAAAACAATGGTGATCTAGCACCTCCTGTATTATCCTGGATAGAGCTGGAACCCATTCTACTAAGTGAAATATCCCAAGAATGGAAAAACAAGCACCACATGTACTCACCATCCAATTGGTATTAGCTGATCGACACTTAAGTGCACATATAGTAATAATATTCACTGGGTGTCAGGCAGGTGGGAGGAAGAAGGAGGGAGGAGTGGATGATATATTTATACCTAATGGGTGCATTGCACACTGTCTGGGGGGATGGACACACTTGAAGCCCTGACTCGAGTGGGGCAAAGGCAATATATGTTACCTAAACATTTTTACCCCCATAATATGCTAAAGTAAAAAAAAAGAAATGTTAAATGTCTGAAATGATGGATATTCCAATTACCCTGATTTGATTAATTCACATTGTATTCCTGTATCAGAACATTACATGTGCCCTATAAATATATATGACCATAACGTATCCATAATTTTTTTAATTTCCTTATCAAGTCCATAGCATTGTCCCAGCATAGCAATCATCATTTGAGTACTTAATATTTTTGATGCCCAAACCAAATCCCATTGGAAGATATAATTTTTCTCCTTATTTTTAAGCATATAAATTCTTAATGAAGATGTACAGATGTACATTTACATAGAACAAAGATATGAAAAGCAACATGTTCCATATACACACCCCTAAACAAAGAGCCACGTTCTGATTGGTCCAGGTAAATCTCTAGAACAGTAGCCATTCTAATGATTCTTTCCCACTGGCTTCAGACAGCTGTTAAGAGCCACTACAAATCCTTATTCTCAGGCATAAAAGCTAATTATCATCATAGATCAGGAATCAATTTTCCCCTTCCCTCTGAGCTACAGTGGGTTATTACATAATTAGCTACATAAAGGATATTTTTATTCCTGATCTCAGAGCATTTATTCTTGTCCACAATGAGAAGCAGCTACATGTATTTTTGGTCAGTTGTTTTGTGGTGATTCTCATATTGACACCTGTGCATATTACCTATGCATTAGTGCAATAAAAGTGATTGGAAAGAAGGTCCTAGGAAACAACAACAAAAAAAGGAATTGCAAAAATGAAGATTTATAGTGCAAAGAGTACATGGCACCTGCCTGGAAGAGTTCTGAAATAAGTCTTTATTTAGAGCCTCTTAAATCTGTGACTCAATGTCTTAAGTCAGTTTTGCAAAATTCTAAGACAGTATCTCTACCCTATTTTTGTTCTCTGCTTCTTCTTGGACTTTAGAAAAAAAAATGTTAGCTCTTTCATTAAATTGCATCTAGCTATTACACTTGTTTCTTTTTTATTTTCTCATCCCATTTTTGTATTGTGCTTCTATCTAAATATTTCTACAGTCCCCTCTTTCAGTATAGTAAGTTTTTCTTCTGCTTTATTTAATCAATAATTAAACCCATCTATTGAGCCCTTCATGTTAATCCGTTCACTTTTAAGCTCTAGAATTTCCATTTAAGCCTGTGTATAGATTTTATTGCTCTGGTGAAATTCACAATCTTGTCTTTATTTACTTGAACGTACAAATCAGAATTATTTTAATGTTCATGTCTGAAAACTCCTGTATCTGGTTTATCTTTTTTAAGTTATTGTCTTTTTTTTCAATCTTTCTTTTTGATGCTGTCTCCAGAAATGTCTAGTGATTTTAAATAATTGTATAATAAACCACTGTACAAACCCTAGATGTTGCAATATTCCCCCTAAGAGAATTGCATTTTCTTTTAGGAGCTCAGTCAGCTGTAAACAGAATGCCTTGTACCATTCTGGGAGTAAATGATTGAATGTGGGATTTACTTTATTGAGTCATGATCAATTTCCAGTTTGCTTTTACTCCTAGAGTATCTCCTTTCAGAGGTTGCAATTGAAAGCCTGGGTATTTCCTGAAGCCCTTTCTTCTCCGTTGACTCTGAACTCACAACTGTTTCCTCAGCTCTGCAAGACTGCCAAGAGCTCTGCTTAGCTTTGGCCTCTCCATTTCCTCTTTATATTTGGTTTTTTGACCTCTCCTTCCACTCATGTTCAAATCTGCAAGGACT
>NW_012148485.1:2046403-2047201 GCF_000956105.1 Propithecus coquereli
TTATAATTATAAAATAAATATTATGATAGTCATTAGCAAAGTTTGTTGCAAGATCTCAGAAGAGAGACATTTAAAGCAATTTGTGGATTTAGAAGAAGATTCTCTGTGGGAAAAGAGAGATTAGATCGATTACGTGATAAAATTGAGGTGATGGGACTCTCCAGACAGAGGAGAGAAAACATAAATAGAATGTGCTGGTTTCGTACTATGACAATTTTGCTAAACAGGAACCAAATTACCCAGAACTGCTTTCGTTGGGTGGGAGGGTTAGGCAAAAGAGGTTAGAGTAGGATCTGGGAGACACAGGTGGGGCAGCGGCCATTGCCTGAAGAAGGTCACTACGAGTCCCCTTGCATGGCCAGAGCTGAGCTCACGGCTGCTGGTTCACTGGCTCCTGTCACCGGTGTGCTCAGAAACCCTCAGCTCCTCTGCCTGCTGCCAGATCTCTTCCTTCAGCTTCCTCCAGTCCTGAGTCAGACACATGCAGGACTCTGGGGTGACCGGCACCCGCTGCTTCTACAGATTTCTTATATCATTTGGGTTCGGGGCAGGTTCTGATTTGTCCTTGTGGATGCCAGTTAATTCTCGAGTGTTCTAGTCTGTCCTTGATTTTCTTTTTCTGTTTTACTTAGAGCTCTCCTTCCTGACTGCCCATCTAGTGACCAATGCAACATCTGCAATCGGCCCAACACCATTTGCGAGGCAACTACTTCCATAGACTTCTGCAGTTTTCCTTATGGTCCCAGGTGGGTGACTTTCTTTGATGCTCCAATCCTTGCTTTCTATAACTTTACCTCA
>NW_012148485.1:2048536-2049664 GCF_000956105.1 Propithecus coquereli
AATATCCTGCAGTAATCAAAGTCAATAATGTTCATTACGAAATACTTGTGTGACCAGGCATAATGACAGACAATATCTTTAACAGAAGGTGGTGCAGTGCTGAGCATCTTTCATTTGCCCTCCCAGGTCTGCTTTCCACCCTCTCCCCTGCTGTATCTGCGGAGAAGGAGGGGTGAGGCAGGAGTACAGTGCATGAACAGGGCTTCCCTGCCCTCTGGCTGCCAGTTGGATTTTATCACAGGCAGACACGTGCAGAAATGGCAGCGGGAGGAAAGCAACGTCTGGAACATTCCCCCAGAATCACTGCCTGCTGTATCACAATGAGCTGGCTTCACCCCTCCACCAAAGGCTACGGCTCCTATGGAACAGAGTTCCCAGTTACTGCTTCTGGGGTTTGGAAACAGTTCCTTTCATATGTCCCTCCTGACCCGGCTTTGTGATGGCTCCCCCATCCCTACCCCTGGGTACTGAATTATCCTAAATTGATTTCTCAAAACCTTGTGCACACTTTTTTAAACAATGCTTGAATAAAATCTTCTCAAATTGCCAGGTTCGAATGTGTTATTTCCTGACATGAAAAATTCTAAATTTTCCTAAACCAACTTCATGCAAAATGCTGGAAGTTAAGAGTGTTACACATATTTGGTTAGGGTATCGATTTATTGTCATCGTTAATGAAACATAGTGACAACCCCTGAGAGCCGTTAGATGCCAATAGTCATGGGTGTCATGATGGATGATGCAGTGTCATGAGTTAAGACGTAATCAGCATTAAATAAACAGCATTAGAGAACTGCAGAGGCAGGAAGACCCAATTGTTTTCATGTAAATAGGTTCTGACAGGGCACGGCATTGTGAGTAATACTAGCATTGCTGGTTTTTTCTCATGGTTAAAGATATGAAATTAGCTTGGAAGGCTGCATTTGAAAATAAAGAATGTGGAAAGGTGGTTCCTGGATAAGAGCAGAAAGTGACGGTGCTTGGGAGCTACGGAGAATTTTTCTGTGTACTCACTGGAAAATAAACGAATACGAAGGTACCATTTTCCCCTACCCCATTATTCCTAATCTTCATTGACATAAGCCAAATGTTGGAAAATATTTTTTAAACAAATTGTTTATACAGAAA
>NW_012148485.1:2057055-2058279 GCF_000956105.1 Propithecus coquereli
GAGCATTTAAAGATATTGGTCAATACTTGAAAATATGTATACGGAAAGCATGACAATTACACTATGTAATTATCAGGAAAACTATTTTTGATTTCAGTTTTCTGAAACAAGAAATATATATTTAATAAAAACTAACAATACTTAATTGAGGTACAATGTATATACTAAAAAATGCACCTATTGTAAGTGTTCAGAATATACAAGTGGACAAATGTATGCACGTATATTACTATTCCTTAAATCATTTCCATCATCCTAAAAACTTTCCTCTGTCTCTTCATTCACTACTCCAGATGCAACTACTTTGCTACTATTTTCCTTTCTATCACCATAAGTTACTTTTTCCTGCTTGTGAACTTCCTATATATGATCAAACAGTGTGTATTTTTTCCATCTGTCTTCTTTGGCTCAACGTAATGTTTCTAAAATTGATGTTGCTATACATATCAGTGCATCATTCTTTTGGTATTGATGAATCATTACCCATTACATGAATATTAGATAGTTTGTAAATTCGATCTATGGTTCGATCTGTGGGTTGAGGGACATTTGATTTTTTGTTGTTGTTGTGGCTTTTCTTTTCCAGTGTCAAGCTGTTCTGAATAAAGCTGTTACAGGAATTCATTTACAAGTCTTTTTGTGGACATATATATTTATTTCCCTTGTGTTATGTATCTAAAAAAGAAATGGCTGAGTAACTGTGGAAGTATATTTACTTTCACCAAAAACTGCCAAAGAACTTCAACAAAATTGTTGGACAATTTTATACGCCCACCAACAGTGTATGAAAATTCGGGTTGCTCTACCACTTGACCGATTTTAAATTTTATCCATGGATGCTCTGAAGTTTTAAGTTGTATGCCCATGACGATTAATGATATTATGCATCTTTTCATAGGTTTGATAGTCGTTATCTTTTTCTGTGAATTGATTATTTAACTCAATTTATCAAGTTGATAAATAGAACTATTTAAAAAACAAATTTATGCTAATCAGTGATACTATCAAGCAAACAAAGGGAAATCACAGATGGGAAAAAGTCTTAGCAATATATATAATACATATAGCAATGGCTGTATGTACAAAAAACCCCTCTTTTATACAGAATATATAAGTAATTCCTACAAATCAATATGAAAAAGATAAGCAACACGGTTTTTAAAATATGTATATTCTAGTTCTCTTAAGCATACTTTTAGATAAGTCTTCATATGGAAACAGTTC
>NW_012148485.1:2058329-2060075 GCF_000956105.1 Propithecus coquereli
AACATACATTTTTCACACTTGAACTTTCCAATAATCAGATATTCTTGAGTCGTTTCAGTGCTTTTATTGAATCCCACTGAAGTCTTATGCTCTTGTACAGTTTGTCTCAACTCTGATTCTCCTGACCCACATTATTTTTTGCTCTTAAATCCTATGTGGGGAGACAAACTTAACCTGACCCAGGGCTTTCTTTAATTCTATTTCCAGTGTCTCATTGCTGATCAGAGATAGCTCAGTATGAAACTCTTTTCTTAGTCCTCTTTGCTGGCAGGGATTCAGCTTCGTTTTATTCCTTTTCTGAGTTAAGGAAACTTTATTTCTTGATGCCCTCCTCCCCACATGACAAACTGCAGAGACTAACGCTCACCCAAGAGTCCCCTTCCTTGACTACCTCTTCTCCTCAAACCACCATGCTCAGATTACATGGTTTTAGGGGGTATAGAATAAGACAAGCAAAAACCTCAATTACTGTAAGAGACAAAAAACTTAAAGAAAAGATACGTGTTACCTTAACTTAAGGATTCAGCCATGGTCAAATGTCGATGCATTTAGGACCGTCCAGTAGCTGGTTCCCAGAGGGCTCCCGGTGATCTCTGCTTCCCGGAATTCACACTCCTGTGTGGTCCCCTCCCACACTCTACCAGGGTTGGTCTGTGTGCCCAACAGCATGCAGCAGAGGTGATGATATGTTACTCCTGAAATGATGTTTTTGGAATTCTGTGGGTTCTGTCGTGGGCATTCTCTTTCTTGCTCACTGTGTTTCCGTCCTTTGCTCTAAGGGAAACCAGACGCCATGTTATGGAAACACCAGGTGGGAAAGAAATGAGATATTCAGCCAACAGATCCCAGAGTATTGACACCTGCCCCCGAATCAAGTGGTGAGCAGAACTTCCAAGCCTAGTTAAGCCTCATGAGAGACTCAGCTGTTTCTGGATTCGTGACACACAGAAACTAAGGGGTAATAACTATATGTTGTTTCAAGTTGCTAAGTCTTAGAGGGATTTGTTACGCAGCAATAGCTTACTAACACAGATCTCGAATAATATTATCAGACCTCTGTCTGCATCTCTCTATTCTTGGCTCTGATTACATCAATTTGCATCAATTACAAACAGATACAAATGAATTCAGGTGATCACACGATGCAGTCATGACCTGTCTCTTGATTACATGGATTCTAAATCAGGGGTTTGCAAACTACAACTTGCTGGTCAAATCAGGCCTATGATCTGTTTTTGTAAATAAAATTTTATTAGAAAGCTGCCATTTTAATTTGTTTACGTTTTGTCGATGGCTGCTTTCATACTACAATTGCAAGTTAAGTAAGACAGAGGTCAAATGGCCCAAAAACCCAAAAATATATGCTATTTAGCCTTTCATAGAAAAGTGTGCTAACTCCAGTTCTACATGGTAGACAGTATATACCTTGACTTTCATCCTTCCAAATTAGTAGCAACTGCAGAAAGAAAAATAAAAAAATCATAATTTGACAGAAAAAAACTGAAGAGAGAACTATGATTTACCTGTCTTGGACCACATACCTTTTTGCCAAATACGTGGCCAGGTGGAAATGTCACTGTACTTTGCCAAAACTAGGTCATGTGGCCACCTTGCTGTTGAAGGAGTAGGATGAGATCTACCCAAGCCAGGGGAATTGGTTCTGAATGTTGTTACTAGAAGAATTGTAGTTGTGTCTGAACAGATGTTTCTTAAAAGAAGAGAAATAAATGGCCAACAGTCATATGA
>NW_012148485.1:2072530-2074374 GCF_000956105.1 Propithecus coquereli
TCAAGAGAAAGGTAGTAAAATTGAAGCTTGTCAAAGCAAAGCAGTAAAAATTGTGAAGTGCTAAAGACGATGGCTTCTTGAATCGAAGTACTAATTGGAATTGTATAAAATTTAGATTTAATGAGACTGTTATTAGCCATAAGAATTTAGAAGATTTAAATAAGAAAAGAGAAACAGAATGTATTAAAAGCTTTACATTTGTATAAGAACTGTAGACCAAGAGAAATCTTAAAAAAAAAAAAAATACTATGCTGTGAGAATTGACGGTATGGTCTAGAAGTAAAAGGAATTCCACGTGATACAGGTATTTCAGTAGAACCTCAAAGAAGAATATAGTTTTTATCAGAGAGCTGTGTAATTCTTTAACTATTATTATGGAAGGTGAGACCTAGACTTTAAAATTCTAATAGATTCAACTTTAAGGCATAAATTACAAATCCAATTATTTAGGTTGAATAATATATAGTTTGCTAGGGTATCACTTACAAATTTGCCAATTAACACTAAAATAAATCAGTGACTTGTTCTGGAGATAACAATTTTGTAGTTCTTGCTCTTGAAAAATCAATTTTCTCTACTAGCAATTATTTTTCTCCTTCCATTAGAAAAATATATTTGAACTGTGTTTCAGCAATATATTTATGAGGTGCTTTCTAAAATCAATAATATAACAACGATGATTGCACTGATCTTATTCCATGCTGAAACTTATTTTGAAGACATACACTTTTATTCCTTGTGTCCATGTGAAAAAAATTCTAACCATTTATGTCATAAATTTTTGGTTAAGAATCATGTGTGCGTATGTGTGTTTGTGTGTGTGTACCTAAACATCCTCCCCCTCAGAACACACAAACACACATAATTCCTATTTCATTTCCAAGTATATTATGATATCGAACAATCTGGTCCCTGAAAGACATTGATAGATTATTCATTTCAGCCCTACCGATCTACTGAAAGTGTATAATAGCAAGACATTTACCAAAAGTAACAATATATTCGCAACTAAATTAACTTTCCTTTTGTTATTTCTATGCTCACATCAAATTCCAGTCATAGAATTAAAGAATAATTATACTGATAGAAGAACTTTTAAAAGTCTTACTTATTTAAGTTGTATGGTGACTATAATAAATTAATATTTTCTTTCTGTCCACATCTTTTGGTTTAAACAATTTATCACATGAATATTTGATCTAATGCTATCCTGAAGGTGGGTGGTGTCTAGGACCTTATTTATAAATGCTATTAGGTTAATACATAGCTACATAACTTAACTATATTGATTATGAATTTTGCTAAAACCTAAACTTATAAGTACAGGCACATTAATATAGATGTCAAATGCCTACTTTGGTGATCATTTTATTTTATTCAGTCATGCAAATTTTGTGTAATCTACACTATGTTTAACTATAAAATCTACTTTTTATGAGGAGAATGCTGTGTTGCTCCAAAATTTTTTGTTCAATTTATTTATAGTCTAGGATTTTTGTAAACTGTTTTTGCACCTTAAATATACATATCACATGTCAAAATAATGCTGATTTTTGGAAATGCACAACAAAGATTAATGACAAAAATGTAGATTATTTGTAAACTGGAAGTCTGGGCATAAGAAGCTATTATAGGTAGGTATGTTAGTTAACAATACTAAGCAGCTTATCAGAGAGATGAAAAAGTGTGAGTTACATTTGCTCTGTCTTCTAAGCAATTGAGAATGTTGAGAGGTATTACTCTGTGTTTGTATGATATGGTAAGAAAATTATTTTATAGGTCAAAATAGGTATTGCTTAAGTGATTTTTATCTATTTATCTCCTCAACCAGAGATGATATTTAA
>NW_012148485.1:2077374-2080343 GCF_000956105.1 Propithecus coquereli
AAAACCACTTTAGGAGGATTTTTTTCGATAGTTAAGGTCAGAGGTGATGGTGGCTTTGATTAGGATGGAGAGAAGATGAGAGATGCTGAAGTATATTTCAGATGTAGACTTACAAAGACTTGACAATGGATTGGATGAGGAGTGAGCGGTATCGTGGTGTTGTAGACAAATCTCAGGTTATTTGCCTGGAGGTTGGTGCCTTTTACTGAGATAAGGTATCACGTTTTCTGAGTTACAGGGTTTGAAATACCTGAGACATCCAAGCAGAGACTGTGAGAAATTGGCGGATAGGAAATGTAAATTTGATGGGCACTGGCATGATATTTTATGGGAGAGAAGAGATTGGGCATGAAAAATGAGATCTGAAGAGGGCTTGAAACCAAAGACTGTGGAACGCTAAGATTGAAAGACTGGACAGAAGATAATAACAACGGATTAATTTCTATTAAATTAGAGAGAATGTATAGTACAGTGGCTAAGAGCACATACTCTAGAACCAGATTACTTGAGTTTGGTTTGTTGTTCCTCCACCCACTATGTAAAACTGGCAAACTACCTGATTCCTTGTGACTACTGTATCTTCATTTATAAAATGGGGAGAATAGTTTCTATTTATGGAGATTTTATTAACAATTTATTATATGTTTAGACAATGCCTAGTATATAGTAATTACTTTACAAGTGGTGGTTATTATTAGGATAGCTGTTTATTTTTAAAAAATGATTTATTAATTCATGTATTGAACAAGCACATTTTGAGTGCCAACTGTATCAGCCACTGGGCTGGATGCTGAGGACAGAGTGTTGACCAATACAAACAAGTCCTTGAGTTCGTGGATCTTTGCTCTACTTCAATTGTAAGTTATTTGATGTATTATTTTGTTTCTTCTGATAGTAAAAAGGCAAGTGGAAAATTGTGCCTTAAGGACTTAAGAAAAAAGGAATGTTTTTCTCTAAAATCTAAATTAATACCAATGAAGGACGTTAAGAATGAAGAGCACATAACCTAGGATTACCCAACAGTTTACCTCACTGTCCCTGCTTAACACAAAGAAGCACAACAACCACACAGCAAAATTCCAGGCAGGCCAAACTTAAAGACCTTTGTCAGCAAGCCATGTCTTAAAAACCCACCTTTTTTTGTTGTCTTTATCTATTCAATCTTTTTTAAAAATTTATACATAATATTTACATATTTATAGAATACACGTGATATTCCATTGCATGCATAGAATGTGCAATGATCAAGTGAGGGTGTTTGAGGTACCTATTACCTTGAGTATTTATCATTTCTACGTGTTGGGCACATTTCAAATCCTCTCTTCTACCTACTTTGAAATATACACTTCTGCAGTAGAATATGTGATGTTGTGATCTAGCTCGGTCAGTAGAAATTACTATGTATTTACTTAGCTATATTTAAGTCCTGGGATGATCCTATCTTTATAATGTATCCAAGTGCATTGCATATTGCATTCACTGTGGTCTCAAATATAAATTCTGTATCTCCATGAACACTTCGTGATATAGAATAAAAATATTTTCTAAGTGCTTTAAAAAAGCATTAATAATTTATAGGTAGTATAGCCTTTCAAATTTCAAATAGGCTTTTCCAACTTGATAAAATATATATACAGTGCCAATTATTGTAAACCTGAGACTTATACTAATAATGACTGATCTGCTACATCTCACTTGATTAATGAGACCAGACTTGTACATCCATAATGATGAATAATTATACTCTATCATTCTAAGTTAATTCTCAAATATTCTTTACATAGAGATATACAGTTCAACTCCTATCCCTCTTTCGAAAAGAAAACCCTACGGCTTCAACAAATTAGGGGCTTTACTATTATCACATAAAATGAAGTCATGAGATGGGCCATCCAGGGCTAACATCATCAAGGACTTCTATGTCTCCAGCCAGTCCTCCTTAGATTCCCTTTGTTGCCTTCTGGTCATGGGATGGTTGATCCATATCCAGCTTGTGGTCAGTGAAAACCTTTCGAAGACGTGATAACTGAGCTGAGATCTCCTAAACTGTGACAGAGAGTTAGCCACGTGACTCGTTGGAAGAAGAGAGTTGCAACTAGAATACAGAGATGATGATAAGCTGGAATGTTGGGAGAGAAAAAAAGCAGTGCAGTATAACAGACCCTGGTGATCGATAGGAAGTGTAACGTGATAACAGATCAGAGGCCATTTGAAATCTGGGAGTCATGATAAGAAAACTGATTTCTGTCCTAAGTCCAATAAGATGTCAATGAAGACTTTTTTTTTTTTCTTTTTGAGACAGGGTCTCCCTCTGTTGCCCAGGCTGGAGTGCCGTGGCATGATCATAGCTCACCGCAACCTCCAACATCTGGGCTCAGGCAGTCCTCCCACCTCCGCCTCCCAAGTAGCTGGGACTACAGGTGCACGCCACTGTTACTGGCTAATTTCTTAAATTTTTTGTAGAGGTGGGGTCTTGCTATGTTGCTCCAGCTGGTCTCAAACTCATAGCCTCAAGCGATCCTTCTGCTTCAGCCTCCCAAAGTACTGGGATTACAGGTGTGAGCCACCGTGCCTGCTCAATGATGACTTCTAAGCACAGAAATGACATATTCTGATTTACCATTTTAAAGAGCATCTTGGCATCCATATAGGGAACGAAAGATAAACCACTAAAGACATTACTAACATGAAAAAATCAAGTTAAAAATATGAGAAAGAAGTAGTCAAGCTCACAGGAGAGTCATAGATGTGTTAAACTGCTAACCTTCTTGTGATAGCAAATGGGGCATCTTTCTTTCCTCCTCCGAAATTAAAATGGATATTTCCCTTCAACGTTTACAAGGACACCAAGACATGATCTGGATATAGACAGGATAAGAAAACAGAGAAGATGTTCTACAAACCTATTCATTACCTGCAGCCCCTTCATCTGGTGCTGCTCACTCGACTGGTTTTACAATAAAACTCCC
>NW_012148485.1:2080393-2082769 GCF_000956105.1 Propithecus coquereli
CACCGAGAAATAGGAGAAGTGAGATCTAGTTATGGCTCCTGAATTAATTATTGGTTAACCTTGGAAAAGCTGCTTAAATTATCTGAGTCCTCTTTGCTTCTTATGTGAAATGCAAATGGGAAGAAGATACCTCAATCGTGGCAGAGAACTGGAATAACAATCTCATCAGGTAGATATTTAGCAGTAAAAACTCTCATTTTGGGATTTCTTGAAGATAGTGGATAATGAATGTTCAATAATGATAATTAAATTTATTGAACCTCTACATCATTTAGGAAATATGAAACTCCATATGTGTTTGTTCGTTTAATCTTCATAAAAACACTCTGAGAGGTACTATTATCATTTCACCACTAAGGAGCCTGAATTTCAAAGGTTAGATAATATTATAACTTCATCAAACTCACAGAGAGAAAAATAATAAGGCTGAGACTTAAATATAGTATGATTCTAAAGCACAGATTTTTAACCATCATGTTTCAATTTTCTCAATGTAATGGTTTTTAGTATTAAGAAAGAACATCAGCTTCAGTTTGTAAAATGTGAGTGGTAATTCAAGATAGATTAGATATAGATAAAAATGGAGATAGAGAAATATGGGGAACACTTCAGTCCATGTTTATATGGTATAGCCGTCATGTCCTACTTGGTGATATTTGTGTGCCCAGCATATAGGAGATGGGTTTTAGATTTGAAACAATTTTACAACACACGGTTATATGATTTGACAGAGTCAGTTTTTATGTCTACTCATCTCACTGGAGTGATGCTTGTGGACCACACTGCCAAAATATCCATTTTAGTTTCAGAAAAAAATATATTAGGGAACTGTGGAAAGAAGGAACCAGAGTCAGTTTCGACCTAAAATTGTTCTAAGCTGGGAGTCTTGCCCCTAGGAATTTTAAATAGATATAGATCTACTCCTCCATGAATTAGAAACATTTGTATTTTCCTACATAATGCAGACCTGATGAATTTTTTATTTTTCTGTTCTTTATTCCTTAATTAGAAGGAGGATTACACTGAAAGGACCCTGAGAGACTATGGCAGATTGTGCTCTCTAATATAGCTGCAAGAGTACCTCCCATCCCACACGCCCAACTGCAATAGAATTTTGTCTTTTTGCAAACTGAAGAGGATGGGAGCACGCATAGAGAAAGTTGTATATGTTATATGTTACATGTTTCAGCCATCAAGTGAGGCTATTTATTTTTTCCTTAACACTCTGAAACCTGACTGTACCTCTTAAAACATTTCTTCCTGAAACAAGCAAAGAAACCATAGAAGACTGACTATAGCCAAGAGCTGGACTAAGAGTGGTCTTGAAAAGTCTTCACCTCCTACATCCAGCTCAAGAACAAGGACATTTTCTACTTAAGAAATACAAGTAGGGGTTCAGGCGGAAGAGCAAGTGGTATCCTTGCTTTTTGTCTCTTTTTGTCCACTAGCTCTAAATGTAGGTCTTCCTCTTTTTTTCTTTCAGTGTCTGTGGTTTGAAATATAAATGCTTAATTTAGATCAAGTGTGTAGATGGGTCAAAAAATAATAAAAGAGCATACTTGAAAACTACTGAATTCAGAAACCATTTAGCAACAGCTGCCTAGATTTTACTTTTTGCTGCCTTATTTTGATTTCAGATAGGAATGTACCATATTTTGGACACTTTTCTTAACCATCCACTGTACTAGATGCCAATATTTTTGGACATTTTTCTTAACCAGCCACTGTACTGGATGCCAATGAATGAATCAAAAAGACCTACCTGGTAGAAGAGATATACAGTAAATTAAATTATATTATGAGAGGTATTTAGAAGTAAATTACTGGATCTATAAGGGTATAAAACAGGGCACAATAACCTAAACTGGAGTTTGGTTATTATTATTTAATAACAGTTGCATGTAATCAGGGACGAGGAGGATGAGTAACCCTTGGCAGGGTCAGGCTGAGAAGGAGGAACACAAGAATTCCGGTGGGAGGGAAGAGCATGTAAAGCGGTCTTCCAATGTGAGGGAACACAGCACTTGAGGAATTGAAAATTATCCAATAGTGCTGCGAGGCAGAAAGCCAGAGGAAATGATTAGAAGTGAGCGTAGAGAGGGAGGAAGGATCATAGCATGCGGAGATATTTAGATGCTGCTGAGTTTTCTGTACTTTACCTAAAATATATGGAGACGCCATCTAAGAGTTTTAAACAGGATAATATTAAAAACAGGTTTGTTTTTTGTCTGCTTTGTTTTGAAAGATCAGTGCAGCCGTGCTATGGATAGTGGATTGGAGGAAATAATAGAAATCTTCCAAAACCACTTTAGGAGGATTTTTTTCGATAGTTAAGGTCAGAGGTGATGGTGGCTTTGATTAGGATGGAGAGAAGAT
>NW_012148485.1:2087182-2094040 GCF_000956105.1 Propithecus coquereli
AAACACACGACATTATTACAGGAGTTATATATTCTCTTTGCTTATATGCATTTGGAAAACCCAATTGATTTTTTTTTTTGCAGTGTTTATATTTTTAAGTACATAACTACTTTTAGGAATCCCAAGTTCATTTTTTTCCCCTAAAATTACCAGCAGAGCATAATGCCTGCTACAATGATTCTGCTTCCAATGAAGAAAGATCGAGCATTATGGAAAGATGATGGATACTTTGCATGTCTATCAGTCACGAACTCTCCTACAACCGAAAATTTCGCAGTATATAATTTCAATAGAGCAGTGGAACTGAGGCACGCAGTTTTGTGATTTTTAAATTGAAAAAGACACTAGGCACTCTAAGCCGAAATATAATTTCGATGTTTTTATGGAATAAAAAACCATTTCAAGGTCTCAAAGGCAGTGCTCCCTTTGTCCTTCCCTTGAAAGCTACATGGCTTATGTTTAGTGCATTTTTGAAAGACCTCATATTTATTTCATTTTTATTCTGTTAATATTCACATAACTTCCAGGCACTATAAAACTACTGCACATAAACTTTCAAATATTTTAATTTACTATGTTTTATTGCAGCTCTGATAACTATTACCCAACAGTTAATAATTATTTTAATGGAATTCTAGGACGATTGAAATAAAATGGTTTTCTGCTACAATCCATCCCTCCAGTAAAGCCAATAGCTAAATTATGTCAACTAAGTAAATATTTATCTCAATTGCAAAGAGCTTTGAGAGAGAATCCCAGTCTGCATCCTTTGCTAAACAGCCTTTATATATTTTTACTGCCAAAGAAACTACTTAATAGTTCTTTCCAACTTTCTTTTTACGACTTTTTTTTCCTTTTGGTAAGTCCACAAATTTTTATATTATCTCAAAAAAATGAAATCATGGAAATGAAGTCCTTTTTAAAAAATGCATTTATTCTCTAACCTCTTTCCACAAAAGATATAGTAACGCTTATATATAATACAAAGATAAAATAAATAGGGATGGAATTTAGATTAAAGGAAGATGAGGTTAAGAAAATAGTAAGGCTGAAAGATTAGAATAGAGAATTAGAGAATTCATAGCAAGTGGTCCTCAACAATTGTTAAAACATAAGTCACAAATGTGCTCCATACTTCAAAGATTGACACTAGGATAACCTGAATTCATATTTTTACAGCTTCTGATTATTTTGGTCATCTCTAGGCTACATGGTAGGTGGAATTCTAAAATAGTCCCCCAAATTTTTGGCCCCAGAGTACCCACAACTACTCCCACTTATTCAATGAAACATTAGCCTAGATGTTGCTGTGAAGAGATTTTGTAGATGGATGAAAGTCCCAAATCAGATAGCCTTACAGTAAGAAGATTATTTTTGTGGGCCTGACCCAATCACGTACGCCCTTTCAAGCTGGGTCTAAAGATCAATGTCAGAGACTTCGGAGATTCAAAGTGTGAGAGGGATCCAATGTGAGGGAGATTCTTTGAATGTGGAGGGTCCATGCTGCAAGGAATGTAGACAATCTTAGGAGATGAAAATGGCCCCTAACAGAAAGCCCCAAGGAAATGGAGACCTCAGACCTACAACTACAAGGAAAAGAATTCTTCCAACAACATAAATAAGATCAAGGGCATATACTTACCTCGAGTTTTCAGACACGAACTCAGCCCACCTTAGGAAACCTTGAGTACAGAACCTAGCCATGTTGCACTGATCTTCTGACCTGCAATTATGGTAGCTAAGAAATGAGTGTTATTTGTGGTAATTTGTTACACATCAATAAAAATGATGATGAATGTTATGTCCATATGTGCACTTATGTGTTGATTAATTAGTTCCAATTTAATGGTGAGCACATGTGGTGCTTGTTTTTCCATTCTTGTGATACTTCACTTAGTAGAATGGGCTCCAGCTCCATCTGTGATAATACAAGAGGTGCTAGATCACCATTGTTTTTTATGGCTGAGTAGTACTCCATGGTATATATATATATATATATATATATATACCACACTTTATTAATCCATTCATGTATTGATGGGCAATTGGGTTGTTTCCACATCTTTGCAATTGTGAATTGTGCTATTATAAAAATTCAAGTGCAGGCATCTTTCTTGTAGAAGGTATTTTTTTCCTTTGGGTAAATGCCCAGTAGTAGGATAGCTGGATCAAATGGTAGTTCTACTTTTAGTTCTTTGAGGTATCTCCATACTACTTTCCATAGAGGTTGTGCTAGTTTGCAGTCCCACCAACAGTGTATGAGTGTTCCTATCTCTCTGCATCCACACCAATATTTGTTGTTTTAGGACTTTTTGATAAAAGCCATTCTCACTGGAGTTAAATGATATCTCATTGTGGTTTTGATTTGCATTTCCTTGATGGAGATGTTAGCATTTTTTCATATGGTTTTGGCCATTAGTCTATCTTCTTTTGGAAACTTTCCGTTCATATCTTTTACCCACTTTTTAATGGGGTTGTTTGATTTTTTTCTTGCTGATTTTTCTGAGTTCTATACAGATTCTAGTTATCAGCTCTTTATCAGATGTGTAGCATGTAAATATTTTCTCCCATTCTATAGGTTGTATATTTATTCTAATGATTGTTTCCTTGGCAGTGCAGAAGCTTTTTAATTTGATCAGGTCCAATTTATCTATTTTTGTTGTTTCTGTGATTGATTGCTTCAACTCACGATGGATAACAGACTTAAACCTGAGGCATGAAATTGTAAGAATTCTAGAAGAAAATGTTGGAAAAACCCTTATAAACATTGACCTAGGCAAAGAATTTATGAAGACGACCCCACTAGTAGAAAATTTAAAGGCTAGTTGTGAATTTCCCCATCCTTCCAATAATTTTATAAGCACTAATTCCATTTTTAAATTCCTTCCTTTTTGAAATATCTTGAGCTGATTATTTTTCTGACCAAATCCTGCCAAATCCACATAGTAAGACAGTTAGTGAAAGTTGTCAAGAACATTTTCTTTCTTCCGTACACTCATTTATTCAAATCAATGAGCCCTTACTTGGGCCCCACGCTGCTCTGAGTCTTCCTTTTAAAGTCAGTAGTTATTTAAGTCTCAATTAAAATACTTTAAAATTCATCTTCTTTGTTTCTCCATTTAAAGTGTAGAATTGAGAAAGCGTAGTGCTCATTTAACCCGTATATTCCTAACGACTCAAACTCTTTAAGGGCCTGTTCATGTGTAGCACCAGGCTATACACTTCACTGGGCATATTTATTAGATAGATACATTTCCACTGTCCATTGAACAATATGCCAATGACCCTGGGTCTGTCCAATTTCAAACAAACTTTATACAAAGACATCTGAGTATCGATATTCAGGATCTCATCAACCAATCTGAATGGGGCACAAAGTTAAAAATTTATTAGCCCTGTAGGATCTGGGTATCATTTCTGTTATTAAAATTTTGAAGTACCAATTGAGTTATTGATCCTGAAAAAGTAATGACTATAGGTGGTTTTGTAACTTTCCTAAAGTTTACTTTCCTGTGGTGCACTGAGAATAGAAATCCCAAAATAGCTTTTTAGAACTGACTCGTCTAAAAGAAAGGGGAGATATGAATCATAATAACCTCTTCCTTGTAAAAGTTACAGTTTCTCCTATTGATCTTTCTTGGTATTTTCAACTAAGAAGTACAAGGAGTTGAAAATGAGTTCTGGAAAGATGTAGTGCACTCCAACATAAACTGTCCCCAAACAGACATTGGTGTAAAAATGAGATAAAAACAAAACACAGAAGAAAAAAACAAAAAAATAATCCAGGAGCATTAAAAATAAAAGTTGTTCACAAATCTTGTTCCCCTCTAATATTAGTTCTCCCCAAAGTATTGGTACTTTATCAATTTCAAGTCTATCCATTTATAAGTTCAAATTACACTTTCCTAGTGTTTTTTAAATTTAATCAGTTCATTTAGCCCCAAAATTTAGAAAATAACTTCAGAAAAAATTCATCCTATTGCTGTTAGCCTTATCCATATTCATTTCAATTGTCTCCTAAAAGAAAATTATTATTAAGGTTTTATAATAGCCAATATAATTTAAATGAAATAAAGCTCAACTGATTTCTTATTTTTTACAGGTAAGTTTATTCACTAAAATATCCAGAGGCTATTTTATTATAAAGCCAGTTGACATTTACTGGACACATGCACCTGTCAGGTGTTTCACATGAGTCATCTCGGGTAATGCTCATGGTGGACCCCTGAAGTATTAGTAAGATAATGACCACTGCACGAAGAAGAAAACCAAGGTGTGGAGAAACAAATTACTTGTTCAGGATCACATGTCTATTAATAAGCCAATGCAGGATTTGAACACAGAAAGTCTTTACAATAGGCTTCCATTTTTTAAGCATTACTCTATATTGCTACCCACCATATCCATCATTTACCAGTGTGCTCCGTGTTTTCAGTTAGTGAAGGAATAGAGATAAAAATATATCAATACAGTAAATATTTATTGACCATCTGCTAAATGCAAGACATTTTATCAGATGTTGATAATAAATCCTAGAGGCATACGGTACAATTATAGTAGATATCTATGTCAACCCATTTCTGGGAAGTTATGATTCTAACTTCCACATTAGAGGCTCAGAAAATGTGACTCTGCTTCCTAGAAGTATTCAATTGTTTATCCACTATAGAGCTCCTGTCCCAATCCATTTTGCATGACTTCCTCTTGGCTCTATATAATTGATCCAGGGTCAGGAACCTAATACACCTGGGCCAATCAGCGATATTCTCTAGAAACATAAATTTGGAGTTAGGAGTTCTGGCTCTTTGCTTGAAGCAATGGCATATAAACTCAAGAGATCCTGGTGGCTGCTATTTTTTCTGCTGTTATTCTTGGAAACAGCCTATCTTCAGATTAAAAATGAAGTAGACAAGCAGCAAGAAGCAAATATGAAAGATGGGGAGATGTGATGGCTTATTTCTAATTGTTTCTGAGACCCAGCTGCGTCTCTGTCCTTGGATTCTATGAAGCATCGCTGCATCCTATTACAAAAAAGTTTTCCTTTTTTGCTTAAGTGAGTTCAAGTTGGGTCTGTATTACTGTCAATCCAAAAGTCTCCAACAATAATAACAGAGAAGATATGGCTTTTTAAGCCCTTAATACCTACGCAACTCAGAGGGATTTTCTCGATTCTTTCTGATAAGAGCATGGGGAACATGTAAAACTATAGAACAAACTTTTTCTTAAATGTCAAAATTCATTAGCGTCTGGATAAGAGGATAACAACTACTGATTACACCTCTTAGCATCTTCTACAAAGCCCTCTAACCATGAAAATCAAATCAATTTTCATTTGCCTACATTCTATCACATACTTTATCCCCAGATAAAATAATTTGTGCTTATCAGAAAACATCATTCCTCTCTGCTAGGTTGATACTCAGCTGGTATGTACCGGTCTGGTGGTTTGGTCAACATCTAATCTGACTAGTCAGAGGTCCATTCTGATCAGTCAGTGTTCACGTAATAATGTTTAATAAATATTTTAAACTTCATCTTCAATTCACAAGTCTGATCTGTGGCACATGTTCTCCTTCATTTTTCTATGTCATTTCTCCCAATTGGCTCAGTGGCAAATTCCTATTCATTCGTTCATTCATTCATTTAAAAAAATATTGAGCACCTCATATGAGAGATGCAGTATTTTGTGCATTTGGGAGACTAGCGCATTGCTTATTTTTTAAACTCTATTAAAAATAGAATTTATTTTTAGCAGTTTTAGGTTCAAAGCAAAATTGAGCATCCAAAGTCCATGGTTCACATTAGGGTTCACCTGTGAAGTGGCCACATCTAAATTCCCTGTTATCTTGAAGTATGACTTGTTTCTTAACTTAGCTAAGCTTTTGACAGTGGAGAAAGATTGGCCTCCTCAGTTTAAAGAGGTCCACCAAATACAAAGGAAAAAAACTACCAGAAAAGATTAAGTCTGGGGTTCAGCTGAACATAAATACATACCTGCCTCATTCAGTACACCTCAGATAAATTCCCAGAGAAAGGGGCTGAGAGCAGAACCGAAATACCCACTTTAATGCATTGTAATTTCTTACTACTGGTTTGGCACTTAAGAGATTAGCATAATAGTACAGATTCAGAGACTCAAGACCTAAAAGAAATTGTCAGGCTTAATGCAAACCAGAGAGTGATCAAGTAAAGATTTTAAGGCAAACCAGAATGGCTGCCCTTTGAACTGATAATAAATCACTTTGACCTGATATTGGAGATTCATCATGTACTAAATGGGAATGATTAAAGATAATCTTGCTGAAGGATTTCAATAATTTTTAGGAATTATTTTCAACTGTAGCTTCTAACATCTCCTGTGATTTTTACTGCTTTGAAACTTATTAGTGGTGAACCTTTACTTATTTTTAAGCATCCATCTGTCATTGACCACATGCAGTATTTATCTTCTCCACGTCAGGGGTGTTAGCCAGGGTCCAGTTTAATGTATGACTGCTGGTGGAATAGTCAACATTATTGTAAGTTTTTCTGCTGAAGCATCCTTACTTCTCTAGTCTTTTACTTCAGATGGACTCAGAGTAAAGCTACGTATCTTCTATAAACTTCCTGGACCAAAAATCCAATAAACAAACAGACAAAAAAAGAAAACATACATAACAGTTTTTTTCTTTAAAATATTATATCTTTTTATTCTCAGATAAGTAAATGAAACAGGCTATATGTTTGCTTCTTCTCCAGTTCACCATTGACTCTAGCATACTTATCTATGAGGGAAGTTTGGTGATTATTTTAGTTGAACATGTAGCTTTGATCAATTAGAAAAAAAATAAGTTATGGAATGAATTAAACCTCAAAGCA
>NW_012148485.1:2094132-2098409 GCF_000956105.1 Propithecus coquereli
TATATGTATAACATAATATAGAAGCTTAGCTGCTAAGCATTATTAAAACATAAAAGCCATAATTTCAGGATCAGATATGTCTGCTATTCATGAGAATAATTTAATTTTCTCTTAATAAAACAAATGAGAAAGTTGTTCTAACATTATTATGTTTTAAATTATTGATGAACTGAAGACAATTTTTAAAACAAAATTCTTAAAATCCCTACAAACCAATCAACTGGACAATCTTTTCTTAGAGGCAAGCAATGGAAAGGAATGATTAAGAACTCTCTTGTGGTCAATTATAACACAGCGAAAATGCTAAATTCCATGTCTGGGATCTCCAACTAAAGTAACTGGTGAAAATAACTTTCTGGGTCTAGAGAGGTACAAAGAAATGTTTCAAGTATGCAGCAAACATCTCCTTCTGAGATGGACCTAATATATTGTATTCTGCTTCATGAATATTATATTTTATTCATCTTCATGGTTAAAAGTTTTATTTTCATTATAAAATCCCTTAAGATTCTAAGACTCTACACAAATCCTTAATGTAATTATTAAAAGCAAAGAGCCTGGAATCAACTTTCTTGGTTTTAAAATGTTTTCTCTCATTTATGAATTTTCTGATGTATAATAAGGTAATTCATTCTCTTTGTGACTCAGTGTCCTCAAAAGGAAAATTAGCATAATAATATTTAGCCAACAGGATTACTGTGAGGATTAGACAATATTCCAGAAACATTGTATTAATAGCTTTCAATTCATGTCATTGAATGTATAGTTAATAAATATTTTATTAACAACTATTGCAATAATTATTTGCAGGAAAGAAATGTATTCGTTTGAAAAAATACATTGATAAATCTCTTGTGAATTATTGACAACGTGCTATTTATGAGATTAGGAAATGAATGTATTCTACTTCTGAATTGCTGGGGAAGATAAAACTAAGACAGGGAGAAAAGAAAAGAGCCAAGGAAGATGTGAGAAGTAAGACTATTTGCAAAATCTAAGAAGCAGCTCACTGAAATATAAAAATCAATTTTGCCACCTTGTAACTATTGTAATCTCTGAGACATAGTTTCTTAATCACTGGATCGCCAAAATCTAGAGGCGATTTTGTTACAAATCTATATTGACCTCGAATAACAGGATATACAAAAAGAAAGACAATGAAGCCTAGATAGGACCCTCTTCTCTATTCAAGTCCAGATTCTTTTTTCACTCAAAGAAGAGTTCAGAGTCCATCCTCAATTTCCATAATAAAAGCACAGTTTTATACTTTTAAAATTATACTTCTAAAAACAACAATTTTGTTTGGTTAGTTTTTGCATCATATTTTGTCTATTTTCTTTGGATTTAAATTAGTAAAGATAGTTCTTTGTATCCCTCCTTGATTTCTCTGCCTCTAACACTCTTTAAGCTTTAGTAATAATTTGTATATAGATACAGTATATATATTTTTATATATATTGTTTTTTAGTAACTTTACAAGGCACTTTTTCTGATATCTCATATAAAATCCAATAACATTTTTCATTGATTCTCTTCTTTTGCAATACTCTCAGATTCATTTCCCCTAAATATTCCAAGTATTTATCTGTCAATGATATCCTATTCTGAATCTCTTCTTCTGAATGTTATCCTTAATTCTATATCAGCATTTTCCAATAGAACTTTCTATAATGATGAAATTATTAATTTTTTTCCACAGCAGTAGGATTTATATATATTCTGTGCCTAGCTTTTTGTACATAACAACATATCCTGAAACTCAATCAATATAAGTTGAGGGACCTATTTAATCCTTCTCATGCTGCAAGGAGCTCAAATGTATGTATTTACCTTGGTATTCCAACTATCCTTTTATAGAGAGAAAGAGAGAGAGAGAGAGGAAGGAAGGAAGGAGGGAAAGAAGAAAGGAAGGAAGAAAGGAGGGAAAAAAGGAAGGGAGGAAGGAAGGGAGGAAGGGAGGAAGGAAGGAAGAGGGGAAGGAAAGAAATATTTTTCCTAGCCTGTCTCTTAAATTTAGTTTTTACATTTGAAATATCTCCTTGATATTTTCATTCGTATAATCTCATATATAATTTTAACATTTAATAAAGGTAACTTTTTAATCTCTCCCTACACATAAAAACACTCATGCACTTACCTTTCCCACTCCAACCTCCAAACCCGATCTTCAATTTTCCTTTTCCTATGGATTCTAATTCTCCCAGTCATTCAACCTCTAATTTTCCCAGACTCAAAGGCAGTAGCTTTAGATTCCTTTCTCTTTTTTAAATCTCTTATATTAATTTATTTAAATTCTGATGTTTCATTGCTTTGAATTATTCTCTTGCATCTCTTCATACTGACATTGTCTGAATTAGATTCCTTGTCATCCCTATTATTGCACATGGAGGCAATGATTTCTCTGCTTCCAATCATAACCTTCCAATCTGCCTTGCTCCAGGTTCTGTCTGCATTCTTGCTCTCAGTCTCCTGTTTGAAAACTTGCACAATCTGCTCGTTTTCATTAGGATACTTAGCTGGATATCCAAGTCCTCCACAATTTACCTTAATTTATTTTTCCAAAACTGCCTCCCATACTTATCATCATAATCCCTTTATTTCAGCCAGCCTGCTTTTCTCATTATTCAATATGCTTTCTTAAATCCTACCTCTAAGCCTAGGCTCACACCTTTCCCCCTGGTTTATTCTACTTCAGTCATGCAATTTCATTCACTTCTCCGTTTCAATCACAGCAGCATAAACAATTTAAGAAGTGGCATTAAAATGAAATTCAGGTCTCTGGCCATCTTCAAATCATGATCAAACAGTCCTTCCTAGGTGATGATTTAAAATGAAAAATATTCCATTAGGTTAGGATTTTTTTAGTCCCTAAAGGAAGATTTTTATTAAAGCCAAAGATGGTTTATACTTTCTAATAGTAATAAAATCTACATAGATGTTACCTTGTTAACAGTTTCGTAGATAATATAATTTTGCGGGGAGATTCAGAATTCAAATGATATTAAATCAAAGCACATATAGTTACATCTTACTTAACCAAGGAAGATACCAAATGCTATGAGAATAACTAAAGAAGGGCTAAAGGGAATTAAATATTAGAGCTTATAATTTTAATTATTGTTTTATGGATAATATTCAAACTTCTCTTTCAGTATGAGAAAAAGTTTTCATATTTGGGAATGATCGTTAACATGCAAATTTCTTCCATTCCTTCAGGTGGTTAAAATGCTTTATTTGCTGCTACTTAATTAGGCATGCAACCCAAGGAACAACGAAAATGACACGGAGAGGCAGAGACCGATTTGAGGCCATTGGGGTGATATCCTTAATCACTTGGGATCTTTTTCTGAGAAGTCCTGATATCACATCCACTACATCTCAGAGCAGTCCACAGTGACGAAAGGTGTGGAGAAGGGGAGTGGTGAATACACCCCATCGGTTCCTATTTTTCGTTGGTTAAAGATTAGGATCATGGAGAATTATTCTCCCCGTATTTCTGGGTTGAAAATCACGGCCTTTAATCAGGTTCCCAAGGCGTCCTGAACATTTATTAATACGTTAACACTCTGTCCAAACTTCAGGCAAGCTTCTCTAAGCCCTTTTCATCTAATCCTTGTCCTGCTAAGTCAGGTGAGTAAGAATCCCAGCCATCAATATCCGATCACTTTTGATATCTCATTGGGTTTCTCATCTTCCACCATCTCCCAGGTGGCGTCTGATCACCCTGGCTTGCCTCCAGCATGAATCATATGAGGTCAGTTTAGCCGGAAATCCTCCCCATGTTTCCATTTAGCAACTTTCCATCCACTGACCCCTCCCTGCTCCTTGGTTATAAATCCCACCTGCCCAGGCTGCTTTCAGAATTGAGTCTAGTTCTGCTGAGGTCTCTTTCTTTTGCTGCAGTAGAAACATAAGCTTTCACCACTGTAACTGCTGTCAGTCTCTGGCTTTATTTAACAACATCAACAGAAAAGTATGCAGTGGAACGTGAAAGGTTTTGGTGAGGTGTTGCCATGTGTACCTTCACAATGCTGATCAGAGTAGGCTGGTTATGGTAGCGGTGGCCAGAGCAAGACACAGAAGGCTCCAAGAGGATCTGAAATGTTTCACAGAAGGTGCCTGATACACCGTAGGGATTTAGTTCTCGCCGTGTTATCACATGGCACTTGTATGTAGCATGTAATATATTTTCCACTTTGATTATTTCTTTTTATACTTATTTATACATTCAAGAGTTTAGTCACTCCATTACTAAAGCATTCTTATTAATTGAATTA
>NW_012148485.1:2098684-2102472 GCF_000956105.1 Propithecus coquereli
TCACTCTTGCTCAGGCTGGTTTCGAACTCCCGAGCTCAAACAATCCGCCCGCCTCGGCCTCCCAGAGTGGTAGGATTACAGGCGTGAGCCACCGCGCCCGACCTATTATTTCTTAATGAAAACAAATTACTTGAAAATTATTTCAGAGGATACTCATGACATTTTCTCTCTAATCTACAACATAGCTATTAATATAAGCTGTCAATAGATTACTTTAAACGGTTTCTTGGCTTAGAGTAACCACAAAGAACATTTACAAACGTGTACTGTGTTTGATATAGTGCTTGCCACATTGTAGGAATCAATATGTGAGCGTGATTAAGAAGCCATGGTTAATAATAAGGCAAATTAGTTTTTAATTTCAATGGAAAGATTTAATTATTTTTAGATAACTCTTATGTACATCAAATTGTTTAGTTGAAAAGAAAAAGGTAAAGTTAACTTTCCAGGGAAAAGAATTCGAATGTTCATTGTGTTCAAGTTCATATTAGGAGAAGACAAATCAATCGAGGTGATTTTTTTAACAAACCAGATTAAGTTTTAACTTGTTCCAATGAGAAGAGAATTTACTAAGAAATGCAATTAAAATACTATAAGGTGCTACTCTAGTGTAGATTCAGTGAGAAGTCTACAGATAAAGAAACTCAAGGAATGCAGTAAATGTGTTAAAATTGAACATACTGAAAACACTTTAGCAATAGTATTTTTTTAACCTACAGGTCAAAGCAGCCAAACTGAGGACAGTTTCTACATTTTAATAGAATGAGTTTGCCAGTCTCTCATGTATTTTTCCATTTTCTTCTGCTTTGTTTAGACAAACATTCCTCATGTACATAACAATGTTATCACATCAATTCTACTATTATCCTTCAGAATTAATATTAAAGTTATTTTGCTATCGTATTAAAAAGATCGTATTTTGATAACTTAATTGGCTTAGAAACAAAATGTAGTAAGACTAGAGTTGAAAATAACTCATTATAATGGGCTTTAATTGGCATATTTTAGTAGAATAAACTTAAAATTTAGGTACGTTACACAGGTTTTTAAAAGGCTCTTGTCTTCTTAACGCTTTCATTTTCAAAGGCAATGTATTTAAAAGATCAATAGGAGTGGCTCAATAATCTAGGGTTTTGTGTAAGGTCACACAAATGATAACGACAAGTTGTTTGGGGTTTTTAAAAAATCTATAAGGCATATATTTTGAGGAAAACAATTTTGGATTTATATTGATTTAGATTCACTACGACACACGTCCCTATAAATAAATTCATGCTCAGAATCATGACAGGCACTGAAAAATCCCATCCTCAACTATTAAAAATATATTTTAATGCTTCATGTTCTCTACTAAGACAACAAGGTACATTTATATATTTTAGAGAGCTCTTTAGTGCGAGTTGAATCAGAGTAATGCCTGCAGAATAATTAGTTAACAAGGAAACATCAACAAAGTAGCATCTGAATTCTGAGCAATCCCAATACTTAGTCACATTTAGATTAAAAAGAAAAGAAAAAAAGGTTTAACTGCTTACTTCCGTGTATATCTTTGGTAAAATATATCACCGGATTGTGAATAGTAACAGGCACTGGTGTCAGCATTCATCTCTTTTTGAAAATTTGAGACCCGCCTTTTTCAGGGTAAGGAAGAAATTCAGGAGAGGCTTCCCCAGCCCCAAACTATGAACAAGCCTCTTTTCTGACGGCTGGCATCTCCTGACCTACTTCCCACTCCCTCTCCATCCTTTGCTAATGACTCCCACACCTGGATCACTGACCCCCAACCCCGTGACTACTAAGGTCAACATCTATGGTGATTTGAACGCTGAGGTCCATCAACGATCCATTCAACATAACTCAATTTCTTGATCTCCTCAATGAACCACCTAACTACCCCCAATGTTGGCCCCTGTAAATGTACAAAGTCTCAGTTCGAAACACAATACTTTATAATCTTCATCTCCACCCTTCATTTCACTGCACTAGTATTCCTCTCTGATTATTATAAACACAGTAATCTTGTAGTAGACATTATACTCTCATGTCCTCGGTTTCTCCTAAACCCAGCCCAACTTCTATGCTTCTGGGCTATCTTTATTCCTTTGCGATAAAATAAAACAAAACAGAAGAAAAACCCTATAACGCATTCCTTTTATTATTATTATTTGTTTATTTTTATTTATTTTCGACCTGTGGTAAAACAGGAAGGGGTACCTGGATTTAACCTTATTTGGTTGGATCGAGAACAGGGGCTTGGATCAAGGGCGATAAAGACAGTAACAGAAAATTTAGGATATTCATAAGAGAATAATGTAATAATGGAAAGGTCAGAGGATCTATTATAAGTAAGGAAGGAAGTGAATATATATAAAAATAAAGGAGAAGAGCAAAAGGATTGGAGCTATGGTGGTAGGAACAGTGAGAAATCTGTAGGAAGAACAGTTGGTGGATAAAAGGGGATGATCGATTCCTTTCAAATTAGAAATGCTTCCGCTCTGGCATTGAATAACTGCTTTCAGTTGCTTTTCATTCATCCCTAGGTTTATTCATCCATCAAACATTTATTGAGCATAATCCACGTATCCATTGTTGCAAATACAAAGATGGATCAACTTGCATTACCTTTGCCACCAGGAGCTTCCAGTCTAGTGTGAGATCCAGAAGGACAGTGTTACGGTGAGAAAAGTGTTCATCACTTTCACCCTTCCTGTAAAAATATGTGTGAACTTTGAGAATATTCCGTCTGTATGACCATTATACCAATCTAGGTCAATATTATGGAACTATGATGATCCTTATTTAACCTTTAATTGATCACAGACCCCTTAACCAAGAGCCACACTAAAATTAATTTTCTGTTAGCAATGAAACTTTTCAAGTTTATACAGCACTTTTAGCAACCCAAACCCACAAAATACCCTTTTTAACTGTTTTTCACTCCCAACTACTTTATTTCTATTCCTAAGCAAGGGTGGCTCTCCAGTCCCTGAGGAAATCTGATGTATATACATTAATTTCTTATCAGACATACACACACACACACACACACACACACAATCAAACCAAAAATTCCCAGAATTTTGGTGCTATTAAGGCTTTTACCGAATTCTGTAGGATTTTACTACCTTTTCCTGTATGCTTGGTACTGTAGACAGGTAGAGCCACCTTTTTTATTTTTGTGGGAATTGTAAAAATTTGAAGACTAAGAGCAGAGCCTACATACTCTAAATCCCTGAACAGATAGTGGTAATATTTCCTGGTTAGTTCAGACAGGCAGGAACCAAATAAGAAAATGTGTTTAAGCTGTTCCATCTGTCTCCCAGGGAAGCTTATTAGTTAATGAAAAGTCTTCCTGGACTCAGAGAATTTAACTGAACGAACATTTTATAATTTTCGGTGCTGTCATGAGTTTCTATCTTTTTAATATTTTCACTTTTTTTTCCCTTCTCTGTTTTGCCAGAACTTCAGAAACTGATAGATAGACACTATTTTTTTCTGGAAGACATAAATGTTTTGCTCAGGGATTATATGACTACTTTCAGGCGCCATCTTCTCTTGTTAAAGCTGGTCTTACTATGCTGTTGTCCTTATTTTCTTAAGGACTGGGTAAGGATATGGGAAGAAATTGCTGGTTTCCTCTCAATATCCCTTTGCTGCTTCTGTTTGGCCATATTAATATTGGTGTTGGAAACTGGCTGCCTAGCAACAAACCTACATCTCCCAGCCTCCCTTTAGTATGGCCAAATGATTGGTCAGTGAGAGATGAGTGGAAACTACCATGGGGCAGA
>NW_012148485.1:2103342-2104643 GCF_000956105.1 Propithecus coquereli
TATTAGTTTGAACCCCATTTAGTTAGAATTTGTGATAGTTTCAAAGGAATTCAGCATTACCTAGGGAAGATGGCTTTGCCTTAAAATTAAAAATATAAACATCACTAACAGATTCTGATGCATCATTTATATGTAAACAAAGATATTCTAATTTCTAATTTTCCTCATCTACTAAAAGCGAGTCCCCAAACACCTAATTTAGACAGTATTTGTTTATGCTCGAGTTCCTGTGTGGCCTGAGTAGGAAGAATATTTTGTTTCTTATGAAATATTCCCCGAGGAAAATATTTTAGTGGCTTAGAAAAGTTTCATTTTAAACCAAATACATGAGCAGAAAAAAAAAATCAGAAGTTTTAGCTATGTCTTAAGAAAAAGCACTTATTCTAGGTCAAGTAAAGCACAAACTGTGAGACTTCCAGCTCTGTTGTCCAGAAGGTACTGGAACAACAGAGATGAACATACTGGCCAGAGGGATGCCCCAAGATTATGTGGGAGCTTCAGTTTTTAACTCTTTTGTTAGGAACCAATAGAGAAACTTAGAATAATCTTATGGATTTCTGTCAAAGTTACAAATACATTTACTTATGGACCCAGTAACTCCACCATTAAGAATGTATCTTATAGATATTATTGCATATGATTAAATGCGTTGGGGAGTTTATTAATTGATCCTTTTTATGATTCCAAAGGATTGGTAATAACCCAATGTTCATTAATATGGGACTGCTTGAATCAATTCTAAAATATCAGCATAATGAAATGCTCTGCAACTGTTGAAAACACAAAGGAAAGAAAACTAAGAAAATTCTCCATGTACTAATATGAATGGATCTCCAAGATATCGGGTAGGGCTATATGAAATTGGTTAGGCAAATATGATTATACTGAAGCAGTTTTATGTGGTTTATGTTGTTAAATCTAAAACAAGCAAACAGAAAAAGAAGATTCAGACAATCCATATGTTATGCTAACTTTTTTTTGTAAAAGATAAAAAAAATTATAATTATAGATGATCATATTGGAAAGAGAAGAAGTTAATAAAATTGGTTAGTTATAGGTGGTACAGTGGGAGGGGGTGGGGTGAGGATTTTCACTGTAAACCTTTGTATATTATGTTATGCTTTTAACAAGTGAATGCATTCCTTATTTTAAAAATATTTTTGCCTACACTATTTTTGTGTATTTTAACTGAGCCTCCTTCTTTTTTGAAAGAGTTTGTGATGTGAATCATAAACAAATAAGATAAAATAACTGAGATATTACCTTCTTCTATGGTATCCCTTGTTTAATCAAATATTTAT
>NW_012148485.1:2105278-2107958 GCF_000956105.1 Propithecus coquereli
GATTTATGACTTCACCTGTAACCCCTGTCTCCCTAAAATGTATAAAACCAAACTGTAACCCAACCTCTGAGAGTCCACTGCTCAAGGCCTCTTGGGCGTGGCTCCGGGTCATGGTCCTCAAATTTGGCTCAGAGTAAATCTCCTTAAAATTACTTTACAGAGTTTGGTCTTTTTTTCCGTTGACACTACATATGTAGATATCACAGGGGGTAAACCGCTATTAAGAGCAAAATCTACTGCAGGTAACGAGCACCTGCTAGGCCTGTGGGTCAGTGTTTCTGATGAAATATTTACCAGCTACTTAGTATCATTAGCACCATTAGGCCTTTCAAACTGCTGTTCCCATAAGAAGAAGGACATTTTCTTAACCCACTTTGTAAGTATTTATAATGCCTGCTGATTCTTAGCTGCGAAGGCATCATTTGTTATATTCATAGGTTTTTATGGAGAAAGAGGCTGGATGAGTTTTTCTACTAACATTCTTTCCCATTTGATTATATCATTCTACACCTAGTGCGTACGGAGAATGTGAATTCATTCAGTTGCAAACCTCTTCCTGTGGGTCCGATACACGTGTTTTGTGAGCCCTCTAGGTGCCTACATTTTTATATCCAGATAGAAAATAAATGGAAGCAACGAGAAACAGCGCGGAAGCCGTCAAAGGCACTGGCTGCTCCTAAGCGTTAAATAAATAGGCAGCCAGTATTTTATACTTACGCAGTACTTGGCTTTCCAGATGCTTAACTTATCCTAAATCCATTTAATGCCCTGAGGCATTACTGCTACTAGTAGAACTATCTGCCTCATTATAGATTTCAGAAACCTGGGAGGTTAACAGTGTGTTCAAGATCGCACAGTATTTTGGTAGGACCAGGAGCAACCCCAGGCAGTTTGGGTCCAGAGTCTACGTTCTTAATCATTATACTATAAGAAGTATTAGATAGTTCATGAAATTAGTGAATACCGAATTCTACACTGATTGAATATAGGAATAATGAATAAATGAATGAAAGATTAAATCCATAAATGGATAACAGTTTAATCCAGTGGAACGAGCAATACTACAAAATAGAATCTATTCCAAGTCTGGTTCAATTTATTTTTTGAGCCTAAGTGTTCTTGCCTTCACAATCAGACCACGGGAATATCAGACGCTCCATTTCATGTGTAACCACAAGGATTCTACGATTCCACAATCGAGAATAAAATACGTTTTTTCTCAAACTCAAACCTGTTCCCAATCTTACTTGAGCGGTAATAAAATGAATAAAAAGAATCTATTTCTTCATTTAAATAATTTTAATAGAATATCCACTATAGTTCAGAGATGTACGGTGCAGAAAGAACAATTAAGAAGTCATAGCCTCTGCAATCTTGCATAGCTGAAAGTGCTAAATACTAATAGAGAAAGTATGAAAGTGTAGACTCCATGCAATGGAGAGACAATATTCAAATAAGTTAACACTTTAAAAATATCTACAAACTTTGTTTGTTTTTGCTGTTGCTTATTTTCCCCCCTCATCCTTGCACAAAGCAGATAAATGAACAAGCTGTGAAATGCAAATCGATTTAGCAGGGCTGCTTGTTAACAACTCCAGGAAGATTTTGATATGGAAAGAAGGTTGAAATTTAATTGTTCAAATGAGATTTGGGGATTTGCTGTAGATTTCACAAACATGCTAGCCCTACTTTCTATTTCTACAGGGAATTTAAAGTTGGTAGGTAATGAGCACATATCTGATGTTTGCAACACACCAAAAAAATCAAAACTGTCATCAAAGCATACATTTTACACACTATTAAATTTTATATAACCTACAACATATTTTATTAAGAAGACAAAACATTTCAGGATGAGACTCTCCCAGTCACATAAGCAACTCATCGTATTGTTTATTGCTCTGCCAGGCAGCACTTTCTTATGTTGAGATGAAAGTTTACCTCTATTCAGTGATTCTAACCCATTCCTGTATCTCTATGGAACATAAATTCTAATTCCTCCTCCAGGTTTCAGATTTTCAAAAGCAGAAATTATGCTGTCAATTCCTCTAAAGCTGAATTCTTCAGGACCTACAAACATTCCTCAATGACAAAATTACAAACACTTTTTACATTGTTTACACTGCTCTTAATTTGACTTTACTGCATTTATCTATATATTAATAGAATTCCACCAACAGCATTAAGTACCATTCTCAGTACATTGGAACAAGGAATTTCCTTGATCCAAGCACTATTATGTATTAATATAATCCAAGCTTTACAATTAGTTTTTAAACCAAGAGCAGTTTAGTTCAGTAATACAATATCCCCATTATGCAAATGAAGTATACATAATTCTATTTGTCCACAAAAACTCATGTACATAAAAAACAATTTGTGAAAAAATGTCACAAAAATAATGAAGTGTTTACTATTTATTTCAAATTTTAACAAATGTTATTAATCATAATTAAACCTGTATGTTTTCAAATTAGACAAATTTGCATTTAAAATATAACTCTGCTGTTTACTCTCTCCGACCATGAACAAGCTTCTTAACCTTCCTAATCTTCAGTTATGTTGCATATCAATATTTTATCAATGCTTAAATTGCACATTTTGGGGGAAGTTAAAATGAGATAATCTGTAGTGTTTAGTGTAGGTCATGGCACATATTAAGCAGCTACTAAGAGATATC
>NW_012148485.1:2116726-2123464 GCF_000956105.1 Propithecus coquereli
TAATGATTGCATTATATTATATAGAAACTCAGAAATAAATATCAATACCAATAAGCTATTGTATACAGACATAATCTCATAATTCATATTTATAAACCACTATATATTTTTAGATCACCACAGTGCTTTTCATTATGCAAAAATAAGGAAATTACAAATACCAGTAAGTTTTCAATTGGTTAAAATATGCTTAGATATGTAAAAGTAGGGAATTATTTTTATTCTTATTCATCAGTTCATTATAATTTTTGTAATTTTTATGTATCCCATTTGTCCTGAAGGTTTATTTTTAAATAACAATTCCTAAAATAAATGGGATATATTAAAAACCATGTTATTTTCTTAATAAAATGACTTAGTTTCATGAAGGTTTACAGTGAACTCTAAGCTTTTTCTTAGTTCCCTACTGAAAAAAATGATAAAAGTTAATAAGTGAATCAAGTGCTAATAATTTACTAAGGAAAAAATTAATTGAAATGAAAATGAAAGAATCAAACAAAGAGAAGATAAATTTAAATATCGCTTGTTTTCTAAGAATGTGGCAGAATATGAGAATGATGCTATCACTACAACGGTGTTATTCTTACTTCTAGAGGATCTCCTCCCTGTAAGGCACTGAATTATTTTATTTCCTGGGTGAGTCACCTCAGATGAGATAGTGAGCCCAGGGTCTACTGCCTACGATTACCCCATCTCCCCAGATGGTTTACACATTTTGATTAATGGACAGAAACCATCTCCTTAGCCACAAAATGGTTCATCCCCACCAAAGCGCTTAAATGTGTTTAAAAAATACCCGGAAAAGTAGCACACTTGACTTTTGTCAACTGTAAACATATTAGTTTGGATTTTTTTAAACAAATGATTTGGAATATACAGGACTTTAAAAAATGACATGAAGTGACTATCATGGGGATGAAAATGTTTAAAAAGCCATAGCAGGCACACATACCCAAAGGAAGAGTTAGAGAAGTCTAAGTGCTACGGCAAATCTTATAGGCATCACCATTTTGTCTGGGAATGGTAAATTGGTCAAAATTTAGGACCTTAATTCATTCTTAATTTTTTCTGATACTTAATGCTAAGTATGATACATAGAAGTTGCAAATAAGGAAAGAGGAAGTCAGAGCCATAGAAACAGAAGTCTTTGGCCACTTACTGCTTTGCAGAGCTTGGTTCCACAGAGAGCTTCCTGAGTCTTTTAACCTTCAGAAGGCTTTATTGAAGAAAAGGAGATGAACCAGGGAGCTTGCTTCCAAGTGAGTCCACAGACCCCAATTTCTATATTCCTTTGTCATTTGTACCCTGTCCTATTTAACTTTCACATGGAGATCAAATCACACTAATCATTATATCCTTTCTAATTTAGCCAACATGTTGCTGTAGAACATGAGTAAGAATTCATTTCTTGTCATCCATTAGCAGAATACTGCCATGAGAAATGAGCAATCTGTTCTGTTAAACGGAGATGCACTTGATTAGTTTGAGATTCTTTTTTGTTTGCATATGAAAACGGTTAATCAATGAAAAAGCACAGGTTTGTGTTTTTCTCCCCATGGTGGATGATCGCTCATTATCTGGGCCATTTTGCTATAGATCAGTATTCTGTTGGCAGTTATAGCTAGTTAAGATACCACACACATGCCATGATTATACTCACAGTACTCTGTCTGTATTAATGTTGGAGTCATTTGGGACTTAAGTATAAACACATTCCTGATTAAGAATACAAGTCATCAATTCAAATTTAAAGTCTCATCATTTGTTATACTTTTTCTTTGTTTTATAAATTTTACATTTTTCTTCTTAACATTAATTAGTATGAGAAATACTTAAATTGAAAGATGATTCATTTTTGTGTGTAAAGGAAAATGTTTATCTGTGTCGTTGATTTGATACATTAGTTTTATATCTCATTTCAGGTCTATTATATATCTCCCGGTATAAATGTTGATGTCTCATACATATTTTTAGATATCATAAACACTAATATCTATTTTTGGACTTAACTTGCCCAAACATGGATATTAGCATTTATGATATCAGGTTTAATTTTGAAGTGTTGAAGGTCATGTTTAAGTTTCTTCCTTCTTTCTCCTCTAAAACTCTCAAACTTCTGTGTTTTATGTATTTGAGCTTATATTTTATTTCTAATCTTTAAATTCTCAGTTTTGTTGAGTCAGCATCATTACACCAATACTTGGTATATGCAGTTACATCTCAGGTATTCTGGTAGAAAATCATTCTTGTATCAGTTATCTATCACCATGGCAACGCTGTGTAGCAAACAGCCATAAAACCCTAATGGCATATAACGATAAATGTTTACATTTACCTTCCAGACTGTGGATTGTCCAGTTGTTTTTATCTTGTTTATATCTGAGCTGGGCTTAATTTGTCAGCTGTGATTTGATAGATTTTGTTTGGGCTCGGTTACATGTCTGGGGCCTTTGTTAGGTCTTTTGAGTTGAATTGGTTTTGCTCTCATCCTCCAGCAAGCGAGCCTCAGGATAGTCTGGTGGGGAAGACAGTCAAGCAAGAGAGAAAATGGGGACATGCCAGCCCTTCTTCTAGTACCTGCTTGCAGCAAGCGGGCTACTTCCCGTCACCCATATCTATTTACATGGCCAAGCCCAGAGTGAGTCTTGTTATGACCCCATTGTTACCCCACTGGTATCTTCTGACTAACGTTAGGAAGTATTGCAATCATTAAAAGTTTTAAAAGGAAGAATTATTCCTGTAAAAAAAGGTTCAAAAGGCAAACAAACAAATAAAAGATTCAGGAAACAGAAACTTTCCCCTTGGTACCCCTCTTTATAAAGTCAACTCAGCAAATACCTCACTGCCTCGGTGAGTTTTGTCCCCATCTGAGAAAAGGAAGCTCTTTTCTGAATTATTGGAGGGGAAGGGGTTGCCCTGTTTCTTCTGTTTTCCAGATTTCTCTAAGATGCTGGTTTCCAAGGAAATGACTCTTGCCGATTTACCCACACTTACAGTTGTTGATTCTTACACCCTGCGTCTCAATGTAAAACATGAGATCTTAACTTAGTCAGAAATTGAATCGATTATTATTCATTCTGGAATTGACAGGATGTTTGTGATCATATAGTCATAGCCCCATCAAATGCTGGGGCTATTGGGTTATATCTTCCGCTTAGATGGTCTTCCCTAGTTATGATGACCTGAACTAAAAATTAGCCCATGTTATCTTACATGGGAATTTTGTGCAAACTTCAGACAATAGAGAATTGCTCTGGATATTCTCTGTTTGCTCTCATAGCCCCACTCCCTACCCTTCTCCGTGCTCTGTGAAGCTGACCTCCGTGGACTTCATCAACTGTGACCCACTGACCTCTGACTTCCACCAGTGGCACCGGGAAGAAATGTGAGTGTTCCTTTCCTTGCCTCCTTTACTGCTAGGATTTAGGTGGGAAGTTTTTGTGTTTTTTTCTCCATGGCCACAGTTTAGTCAAGCTCTTTTTTGATACAGCTTTCGCTCTTTTCAGGCTAACCACCCTCTCTTGGTTCCTCCAGGCCGAGGACGGGTAATGGCGCCCTGCTATAGCTAGTCCTGGGGTGCTTCAGCACTCCCTGCTGTTAACAGTTTTCTGTAGCCCGGACCATACTTTTGTAACTAGTCAATTCGTTTATTCTCTCCTTAATTACCTCATCTGAACATCTATCTCTTTCCTGCCAGGACACTAAAACAATAATTAGTACCAGAAGTGCCAATTACTCCTGGTAATATCTGGCAACCTTGCATAAGTTGCTTACTGCTGGAAACAATACACTGGTAATTCTTACATGGGGGGAAGAATCATAGAAATTATTACTAGGATGACACTGAGTGGTAGGTAACACATTAGGAGATACACTGTGCCGGCCAAGGCTTGCCTTTTAGTTACTATGGTGACAGGAGTGTTACAAAGTTTGTATAGTCAGTAGGCTACCTTTTCATCCACATCCCCAGCAATTTACAATACTAATATTATGGAATTTCATGCATCTTACATGAAGAGTTTCCACGATTAAATAAGTTCAGAAAGGCTGCACCAAATTCAAACAGATTTAAATACCAGAATATGGTTAAAATGACAACTTATAATTTTTACATTTTAAAAATAATTATGATACAAATGTAGTACCACCTGAAGAGAGTCTATTAATTTTCAGAGAACCATACTGAACTTATTTATTTCACGAACTTGTCATAAATTTATTTATTTAACTTATTCATGAAGAAACCAGCAAGATGGTAAAACTCGTATTTGTAGAACTGAGTAACCTATAAACACTGGAAAATAAACATGAGAGTAAAATTGTTAAATTAGATATAATATTAATTACTAACCCACAGTACAATGAAATCAAAACTACACTTTTTGAGGTTATTTCTATCAGGAAAAAAAATCGTTTGTGTAACTATCAGACAAAAATCTAGAAGTTAACCTGCAATTCCACAGAGTGTAGGCTCTAATCAAGAGTAAGTGGCAAGGTGTAACATGCTCACGTTGTCTCGGAAAGGTGAGGAAGCTTTAGGGTAGGCCAGTTAAACAATGCCCAAGTATGACGTTGAAGGTACCTGCTACCCTTCCTTTGCCTTATTTCCAAGTTCTAAGTTTTTTTTCTTAACTGTACTACATGGCAATCACTATTTTAATTCTGATATTTAATCAAGTGTGATTTGCTTTCTATTTCATGTGCTCTGTAGCCAGTGACATCTGGACGAGGTTATGAAATGAATTCAGTGCTATTCACTATAAAGTAATAAACACGCTCTAGGGCAACAGTAATGACTTCCAAAATTTTATATAGGCCAACATGCTTATTTATGCATACTTTCTAATTTTTATAGTAAAAATTTACATACGCATTCAAAGCATATTTTTTTAAATTATCAAAGCCTCAGAGAAGGTAAAAAAAATGTGTAAATTTTTATGAAATCTTCAATTCAGAGCCTCAAACCTGAGATTTCGCATTCCAATGAGCCATTGAAAAATAGATTGCCTCTTAGGTGTCGAAAACACCATTAGAAATTGCTTTTATATGCCATTTTAGAGTTCCATCTGTTCACTAGGAAGCAAAATGTCAGAAAATAATGAATCAACATTATACATATTGAAGTTGCAAGATGGGAAATAGGATTCAGATCAAAGGTCTCTGAGGGACAAAACTTACAAACAAATGAATTTTTGACATTGAAGGGTGCATTGCAGCCTATCTTTGAATTCCTATATAAAGCCGCCAGAGCATGCCAAATGGTTTCCTGTTCCTAAATTTTCCTTATTCCTCCCCCACACCTTGAAAATCTCCCAGGACAGAATTATGTACTGTACAAAGCTATTGCTAGATCCACGGGGTTTGTGCATTTTCTTGAATATGAAGATAGTAGTCAATAAATCATTACGAGGTAGATTACCCCCAAAGATAACTTCTAAATCCTGGAGTTTTATGGTAAGGTAAATGAATTACCAAATTCATATAATAGAAATTGGTTAAATTTGAAAACCATGCTTCACAGCTTTAATGGCAAAATCACTTACCACACACAGAACATACATTTAAAAACTATCAAGTTACTGGTTTGGCAGAGACCCAGAATTTAGTTAGGTGAGCTTTTTAGTATTACCTAATTGCATTGTCTGATGTGACATTTTTCCATCTATCTTTGCTAGTCTTTGAAGATAATCGTTAAGATTCAGATTTTATGTGCAACAGATTTAGAAAAAAACTGTAGGAAGGGGATGCTTCTGACCAATCTTTATCTATGACCGATTTTTATTGCATGAAAGGGGAGCTTTATGACGCCAGGCTGCATTTTATTCTGATACTCCAAAGACCTGCACTCTTAAGAAATGATAAATCAACAGAACACGGAAAGCAATTAAAGCCTGTGTGAGCCCCAGCACAAGCTGGAATAGTGCTTATAATTAACAAAGGCAAACAAGGCAGAGACTGATATCATGGTGGTAAGAGAAAGAAAATATAAAAATGGAAAATTCGTGTTGTCATTGAGCTGTGCTGAAAACTGCCGGAGGTGATTTCCATAGTCTGATGTATCCGACTCGGATGAGAATGAAAGCTGATGTTTTATATATTTGCCACAGACCTGGTCTCCCATGTCCGGAGCTAAGTAGACTTCAAATGATTAAAAAAAAAAAAAATCCAAAATATTTTAAAATGCAAATTATTTATTCAATTAACTTTTGGTTCAATTTTCCCTTTTGATATTTACGAAATATGGATTCTAATAAAACAAGCGGTTTGAAATAAAATTAAAATAAACCTCGTGGAAAAGATCTTTCGTCTGTTGATCTTCAAATGTTGTGTTTCCTGCTCTTATCATCTCCATTTTAAAGATGGAAAAGCAAAGTCTATGGCTATTTTTATATATATTTTGTAACTACAGAATGAAATTTCTCTGTTATCGTATCTAGTAATTAGTTCCTTAGTTATCTAGGAATGCATAACAAATTACTCTAGTGTAGTCATCTCTCAGTGTCCCTGGGGGATTGGTTCTAGAACTCCCCTACAGATACCAAACGCCATGGATGCTCAAATCCCTAATACAAAGTGGCATAATATTTGCATATAACCTACACTCATCCTCCTGTATACTTTAAAGCATCTCCAGGTTATGTATCTATGGTGACAGTAGTGTTACAAAGTTTGTATAGTCAGTAGGCTACCTTTTCATCCACATCCCCAGCAATTTACAATACTAATATTATGGAATTT
>NW_012148485.1:2125169-2125894 GCF_000956105.1 Propithecus coquereli
CTAGTGTTGAAATATATTTATCCTTCCTATTATTACTGTTTTTGCTTTTCATTTTATTAATTTCAATTTCTGAATTAGTTGCAAGACGAACAATTGATGGATTTCTTGGTAAAGATGAAAGAGAATATCAACAGAATAAAGTACCTACACATTTTGAAGTGGGAGGGAGAAGGGAGAATGGGAGAAAGAAAGCTATGATGAGCGTTGCAGGACTACAGTGGTTCTTCATTGATGCTACGAGATGAGGGCTGGGGTGAGGTGCAGAAAAGACAAACCTTGCAAATACATACGAGCTATCAGGAATATGTACTGCGTCCTAATGGCAATGAGAAACCTATGAAAGATTTTAAGTAGAATGTGACAGGATCTTATTTGCATTCCAAAAATATGTTTAATGAAGGGAGGAATACATTAACAATTTGAATGTATTGGAGTGTGGGCACTTTTCGAAAAATAAGGATTCCTGGAAACCAGTCAAAATTTGATAATGATTTAACTAGGGTGGAAGCTATGGAGAAAGAGAGAAGGTAATGGTTTTGAGAGCTATATAAGAGATATAATCCATACCACTTAAGTGCATATGTGAGGGATGTCCAGAAAGTATCCAGCCATGTGACTGTTCTCGTTATATTAACAATGGCTGGATGCTTTCCTCATAGCCCTCGCGTAATGAAGAGACCAACTCCAATAACAACTTCCAGTCTCCGTTTTTTTGCAAAAGGGTA
>NW_012148485.1:2125944-2127065 GCF_000956105.1 Propithecus coquereli
ATTATATGAGAAAATAGTCTGTTTCATAGAGTTCCTGAGCTAAGTAGTATTATCCAAAAGTGTTAATATTTCTTTAAAATGCTATAGTTTTGTTGCTATCCAAATGGAATATTACTTCACATTTCCATTTCAGATACTTTTTCACAGAATAGAAATATACTATTGATTCATAGATATTTATATTGATTCTAGCCACTAACCAAGGTATCATTAATTTTTACTATTTTGTTTTTCATCTCTATAACTCAGATTTTTTATTATATCATCAGCAAAAAAATATATTTTGTCTATTTTTCCTGGTGTTTACAACAGGAATTTATTATTTTAAGTAATAAAATGCCTTATTATATTTTCCAAAATCTCATAGTAAGCACTAAGTAATAATGAGATATTCCTGCCAAGTTTCTGGCTTTATTTTACACAGCTTTTGAATTTCAATAGGTACCATAATATTTGCTATTGTTTTGGGGTAAATCATAATTATTATATTTACCTAAGAAATGTTTATTGTACTCAGATTTATAGAGGAACGACCCCCAAATTTTGTGTTGCCTTCTCAGGATTTATTGATATCATTTTCTTTAATCTGTTGATATGAACTTTTTATACACTATACTTCCTGATATTAAATTATCCCATTTCCTAGAGAAAGTCTTGGTTTTCTCATAGAATTATTCTCTTGAGATCTTGGTGGATTCCCTTTGGTAATATTGTAATTGTGGTTCTTGCATTCCTATTCAAAAGATGGTTTTTTAGCTATCATTCGTTGAGTTTTCTTGTTTTAAAAATTGTGTGTTTCAAATTACTTATCCATTATAACAATCCTATAAATTGGCACATAGATTTTCTTTATGGACTATTTTAAACCAAATTTTATTACAAATGTTTGGCAGTTTTTCCTCTTTTGTGGCCAGGAATTATTTAAATAATGTTAGAATTAGTGGCTCTTTGGTTTTTGATGTTATTTTTACCAGTAAGACTTTAATAACTTTTTCGTTGTTTTCAAAAGTAAATGGTCTAATTAGACAATACATTCTTTTGGCTTTAATTTTGCTTAATATTTTCAGAAAATCCTCTATTTCCTCTGGCATTCATTTATTCATTCATTCACTGTTTTTCTC
>NW_012148485.1:2128355-2137302 GCF_000956105.1 Propithecus coquereli
TATTTCCTTATTTATAAACATTAGTTTTTAAGTGGCTATACAGAATTGCATTTGCTTGTAAGTTTTAATGTGCATTACCTGAATGACAAAGAATGATTATACTTCTTTGCATATTTGAGTTTCTTTCAAGAATTGGAGAAGTTGATTGCATTGGTTCAGACTTCGCAACTTTTAATTTTATTAAATTTTCAGTTTGACTAACAGAAGGCAGTCTATTCTGCACTAATGCATTAGGATTAAATTCTCAGTTTGACTCTGCTATCTACTCACTGCACAGCCATGACACGCTTCTTAATTCCTATAAGCCTCAGTTTTTTTCATTTGTGGAGCAGGAATCAACGGACATGAAAATATGGTAAAATATTAGGACAGTTAGAATGTGATAGAGAATCCCCAAGGCAGAATGGACCTTAGAATTTTTTATTCTAGAGAAAAAGAATCCGAACTTTGAAAGAAACTCAATATCGGTAAGTGACGAAACTTGAAAATATTTCTCCTAAATCTTGTCTGGCACAGTGGCCGCCTTTGTGAAGCCAATGAAGGTCGAGCTCCAGGTCCTCTCACCTTCACTGGACTCATCCAAAGCCCTGGCAGTGGTCAAGTAATGTGTTCACATAATGATATGGTTTTCTGTAAATTTTATAAAAGTATATTAACTGCAATCATTTTATAAATGCTTTTTTTTTTTTTCCTAACTCTTACCTATCCCTCCATCACATTTTCCATAGTGGCCAGGGACACTTTTGGCAATCAGCTCAGGGGTAATCGAGTTGGAAGTACCTTTGTTGGTCTCATGGAATCTATCAGTCTGATTTGCAGTCCCCTCCATGAATAGTTAGTGCTGGCCATCTGGAAGCAGGAAAGGCTTTAAAATACACTCCAATGACCTCTTTTTCATTCATCATTTTTTATTTATAACTGTGCATCTTTTTCTTTAAAATGATACCCCAAATCATTTCGGGCTCTACAAAACCTGTCCAATATTTCTTCCTCTATTATATTCAAGCTACTAAAAATAGCTTCAATGAAGTCCTTCTCCCTATCTTTATTTAAATCTAATGATTTGGAGATTTTATTCCTTGGATAACCCTGTTTTTCCTCAAGGCTATAAAGATGAATTCAACAGGGTTCCTGCCTTTAACATGTCTGAATCTGAGAGAAAGGGATTTTTAAACAAAATAGAGCAGTATAAGATGACAGATGCTACAACAAGGACATGATCAGATGAGCAATATGGAAGGAAGCAGCAAATCTGCTTCAGGAATTTAGGGACAATTCAGAGTGAATGTGATATATAGATAACGTGAAATGGAACAGGAGCAGAAACCATTTAAGACAGAAAAAATCATGATCCGAGTCATGGAATAATCATAGGTATGTGTTCCAAATGCCGTGTTTAGGGAAATAGTCACAAGTTTAGCTATTTTTTTCATGAATTAGCTGGCTTATATTTATTTACAATAGTCAATAGACCAGACATTGACTGATTTATACAATTATGATGAAAGCTATTATGATCAACAGGGCACCTAAGGTAGTTCGCATGTGTTTAAAAAAGAAATAACAAGTATGTATACAATACACAGGAGTGAATGAGCTTGTTTTCTAAACTGTTCCAGATCAATAATTGAAGGCAATTTCTGTAACTGCCTTTAGAGAATCAGCCTCTAGAAAAAAGACTATTGTTTCCTGTAGCATAGAAATATAATTTCTAATATTCAAGAAACTCATTGGGAATAACTGCGTTGATTCCACGGTTGGCTAATGTAGAAATGCCATGTTGAAAAAAATATTACAGATTCCTTTTATGACATAAAAAAACATTATGTACTTTGCAAATGAAACTATGATTTAATTTTGGAAAATCATCTTATCTTTTAATAATGAATATTGTCATCTGCTTCTGTCACACTTAGAGCCAGACTAGTACTAAAGGTTATGTTTTAAGTTAAGCATTGGAAAACAAAATTATTTGAAATCATTTTCGTCTTCATTTATGATTTTAATAATTGCATACAATTGATGTTTTTATGTAATTGTGAACAAGTGTTATCTTTTTATATTCCATTTAAAATAGGTCATCTTTTCTATTCTTAAGTAAATATTTGCAACACAAAATTCTGCTTCCATGTCTGTCTGATATATGATGAGACATGAGCAATAGTGGTTATAAACACAAAGATTGTTTCTTTTAAATCTTGAGTTTCTAAGTATTGCCATATTTTCAGTGGTACTACAAGAAATATACATTCTGAATTACATTTTTTTACATATACTTATTTTTATGGTGACTTTACAGATTTATTTTTTGCCAAAAACCATTTTATCTACATAACCTTGAGTTCTATGCTATCATTAATGCTTTTTGAAGTAGAGCAGTTATGATTAGTCTATCTTTGCTGAAATAGTCGCTTTCTAAATTAAATGTTTGATACAGTAACTTTATTTTTTAAGTGATTCATGCATGAATTCATGAAAGATCATTTTAAAATTCAAGGTGCCAGTGAGTTTTGGAGATATAATGCACCCAACAGTCTATAAAATTTTAAGATACAGAATCAAGTGCTTCTGCTTCAGGAACTTTGTTGCACATTTTCAAATAAACTGAACATTTTATTACTATATTTATTGGGCTCCATTAATATGATAGGTACAGTACCATACACTGAAGTAGATATAGTCGCTATTCTGTGGATTCTCATGGACAATGAATCCAGACATATTTATTTTTTCAGGTTAAATTTAATTTCCTCTTCGTTTTATATTTTCTTATATTATCGAACTACATTTCTTATATATAAGAACTACATTGAGTTCTTTCATGCTATTGAGACATTAGGCTGAATTAAGAAAAATACATTTTTCCTCAAATAGTTTTCGAAATAAAATTGTATATTAAAATCATTTTGCTTTATTACTGCCATCCCCACCAAAGATTATTATCCTTTATTAATCAAGTTACTAATTTTCTTTTAGTGGCATTTTTGGAGGACCTGAAAGAGATTCAAAATCTTATCCTGGCCCGTCCCTTTCAAATATAGAATTAACAAGATTTACAATAAGTAGGAAAAATATGACGGAAAAGGAAACATGGAAAATGATTTTTAACATTTGATGGATTTTCCCTACCTCTAAAAACTCAGAACTGATTTGCGTATTTTGATTACAAAGTTTTACATGAACAGAAACTTTTCAAAAAAAGACAGAATAATGGTCAAAAAACATATGAAAAAATGCTCAACATCTCTAATCATCAGGGAAATGCAAATTAAAACCACAATGAGATATCACTTATCTCCAGTGAGACTGGCCTTTATCAAAAAGTCCCAAACAATAAATGTTGGCGTGGATGCGGAGAGATAGGAACACTCATGCACTGTTGGTGGGATTGCAAACTAGCGCAACCTCTGTGGAAAGCAATATGGAGATATCTTAAAGAGATACAAGTAGAAGTACCATTTGATCCAGCAATCCCACTACTGGGCATCTACCCAAAAGACCAAATGATACTGTATAAGAAAGACACCTGCACCCGAATGTTTATAGCAGCACAGTTCACAATTGCAAAGATGTGGAAACAACCCAAGTGTCCATCAATACATGAGTGGATTAATAAAATGTGGTATTATGTATACCATGGAGTACTATTCAGCTTTAAGAAACAATGGTGATATAGCACCTCTTGTATACTCCTGGATAGAGCTGGAACGCATTCTAAGTGAGGTATCCCAACAATGGAAAGACAAGCACCACATGTACTCACCATCAAACTGGTATTAACTGATCAACACATAAATGCACATATAAGAATAACATCTATTGGGTGTTGGGCAGGGGGGAGGGAGGAGGAGGGAGGAGGGGGTGGGTATTTGCATACACAAAGAGTGCAATGCGTACCACCCGAAGGATGGACATATTTGAAACGGACTTGGGGGGGAGGGGGGACAAGGGCAACATACGTAACCTAAACATCTGTACCCCCACAATATGCTGAAATAAAAAAAAAAAAAGTTTTGACTACAAAGTCGATCTATTCTGATTGGAGAATAAAAAACATGCAATGTATGTTACTACACCCACTTAAAAGATGCTTATGAACGAAATTACACAGATGGTAGTGGTAGTACTGAAACACAAACCTGGGTTCTCCCATTGAACTTATCGTGCCATTTTAATTAACATTCTCCATGGTGGGCAGCCCCGAATGCAGGAAAAATGTGTGCTGAGGAAGCAAGAGCAGGATGAAAAATGAAAGAAGGTGAAACAGCAAAGTGAAAGAATCACACTGGGAAATAAGAAAGTAAACAGAATCAGGAGCAGGTCGTGGGAGGCCTTAAAGGTAAATCTTAAAGCCCAATCTTCAAATTTGTACATTCCTCCCTGTGGGTCTGTTGGGATCCTTTAGGCCATCAAGAAATACCATCAGCTTCTAAATGGTACCTGAAAAGACTAATAAAACATCACAGAGTATCTAAGTTAATCAATATATGGCAAGGTTAGATATTGCTAACCCCAGGATTTAGTTTTCATTTCTTTCTGTTCTGTTTTTTTGTACATAATATATTCTTTAGGCAATATAAATCATATGAAGAAAATATATCATGTTGAAGTAAAAATATAATAAAGGAAAACTTGGGAAAAAATAGTGATAGATCCAGAAATTCATCATTTCTTAATACGGACAATGAGGCTTATTTCTAAAAAGTTACATTTTCAAGCATGCCTGAGTGTGATAGTTATAATTTTATGTGTCGATTTCACTGGGCCACGGGGTGCCCTGATATTTGGTAAAGTTTCACCCTGAGTAGGTCTGTGAGGGTATTTCTGGATGGGATTAACATTTCAATCAGCAGACTGAGTAAAAAGATTGCCCTCCCCAATGTGGGTGGCCCTTGTCCAGTCCACAGAAGGCCTGCGTAGAACAAAAAGGCAGATTAAGAAAGAACTTGCTTTCTTCTGCCTGACTATCTTAGAGCTGGGACATCAGTCCTCCCCTCCCTTCAGACTAAGACTCTGATTGGAATATTCACTGCGTACTCTTCTGATCTTCAGGTATTAGACTCACACTGGAACCACACCATCAGAGGAGAGACGCGATTCCACGTGATTTACCCTAGCTTCCTAGGACTTGAGGTCTAACAGCATCTTTCTGGCTATCGAGACAGATGACAAGAGTAGATGAAAAAAGACCAGCTAGAAGAATATGACAATAAAGCAGGGATGTCATAAAGGTGTTTTGGACTAGGGGTAGCAGGAGGTGGTAAGAAGCATCAAAGAGTCAATATATTCTGGAGGTACAGCCAACATGATTTTCTGATGCATTGGACATAAGATGTGATAAATATAATAGAAAGAAGTTAAATGATAATTCCAGGTGGTTCTGCCTCAGCAAATACAATAACAGAATTGCCTTTGGTAGGTAAAGGGAATGTAGAAGGAGGACTATGTTTAGTTGGAAATATTACTATTTTGTTTTTATGTATTGCATTTAAAAAATCAGATATTTAGATAAAGGTATGATAGGAGTAGGTCATAGGCATCTGAATTTTAAGGCACCATCGAGGGATTGAGTTAAACAGGTCCAAGGATTCCACCCTAAGTCACTTTAAGAGGTTCAGAAGATGAAGAGAAACCAAGAAAGAATTCACTGCTGGTGAGATAACAAAGGAGTCATTAAATGTTACTGGGACATTTAAGATTATTGAAAAGCCAAGTAGTAATATCATTGTTAAAATTATCTTATTTCCAGTTGTTCTCAGAATTAGTCCTAACGGTCTAGAAAACTCCACCCGCCCCCTTTTAGACCTCTTTATTCTACCCGATAACTTATTATGTTAATACTTCCATCTCTTCTACTTCATCCTTCTCCACTCCCTCACTGCTCAGTGAAGTGATTCCTTTTTGTCTTTTGTTTATGGCTTCCTTTCCAACTCTAGAAAACTCTTTCAAAATGTTATTCTTTAGCTTTTCTTTATAAGTTGGTAAAGGTTTATAACTTCTTCAAAGCAGGGAGTTCTTTTTATTTATACACAAACACGCACACAGATACTACTTACCTTCAATAATACCTATTTTTATTTTTATAAGAAGATAGCACCACACGCCTAACTCCACGTATTATTTTTAATCTACTAGTTTAGGTTTCCAAAAGACAGTTTGCCTCTAGCATGAATCAAAGCACCACCGCGGTGCTTTGCCTTAAGAAAGTTTAATAAAGTTAGTTTGAATTAAATAAAATGTCTTTGCCTCACTATTTATAAGGACCTGCCCAGGAGGTTCGCATGTGTAACTTTAGTGTGTTACTTTTCCACTGTTTCTTATATAAAAAATTGGCCTTGAGTTCCTGTTGGCTATTATCATTTAGCTCTGAGAACTGACAAAAAGGTGACCATGACTTCATCTTCATTCTCCTATCTTTTTCCCATTTTATCCCATCGCACAACTCTACTCTTGTACTTACCATTCAAATATATTTATTAAGGTCTAAAATTATTACTAAGTAAAGGTGAAAATGTATTTCCAGTAATTTTTATATAATTTTTGAAAAATATCTGACTGCATATGATATTATTGCTTAGATACTTCTGTGTATGAAGATTTCTCAATCATTTGGCCCAGGGCCATAAAAAGACATATTCATTTATTTTCTTCAGTCATTTATTATGAGATTCTGTAAGACTAGAATTCTTTATCAGAACATAATCTGTTACCTGAGTTTGAGAGAATCATGACCAGTTGCCTTGACTTCTGTCTTTCCCCTAAGTTTTAATTTAAGGATAACGATCAAAGTGCAGGTGGTTTACTGCAGATTAATGATCATTCAGGAGAAGTTGGTGTCCCTGGAACAAATATCTGTCATTAATCCTACAGAAATGTAATGTATGAAAGTCATTATCGTCACCATCAAATGGCAATTCTTTCTTCCTTCAAGTAAATGCTCACTTCATTTCAAGTTGATGAAAGATCTAAGATGGACATGCTATAGATAGAAAAGCTCTATTAATTTACTAAACAAGGAAATATCAGGTAAGAAAAAAAAATCCTGGGCCAGAAGTCGTATAAATGTGACTCGGAGGAAGAGAGTTTTAAATTTATACTCTGGTTTCTCTTCCGATCATGTTAATCTTCCTCCTTTTACTAAATTTGGTTAAGTATTTGTTTGAATGAAGGTGACTTAAATGTCCTCTGTCACCTGCCAGGCTTGTACGTTAATCTCTCTGCTTATTTTTTTAATGAATGTGCTGTTCGTTAAAATATGCTTTGACTCTTTATTACATTATATCAGATTAAATATGTCTTATCCATAGTATCCTTAAATGGCCAATTTGCCTTTGGGAATAGGTTTAAGCCAACTTCATAAATAATAGGCCCTTTTTCAGGGGTGGCTGGTAAGTTGCTGTTCTAAAATTAGAGATAAAATCAAACTTTCCTGGAGCAACACTAATATTTTCCAGTAAAAGCATAAGACCACATACAGAAAATTATTTAATTCTTTCTTTCATTCAACATGCATCTACTGAGCACCTACTAAGTGCCAGGCCCTCTACTGGACACAGGGAGGAGAGCTGAAAAGAAGAGAGACACATTCCTATTTTTAGGAGTTTACGCCATTGTGGGGAAGATATGGCTCGAATAATAAACACGTGAATAATAGATTAAAAATTATCAGCGATTGAAAAGTGCCATGTATAAAGCCAAAGAGAGAGTAATTTAGGGTGGGATAGAATTGTAGATAGGGAGTTCGTAGGGCTTCTGAGATGATATTCAAGTGTCTTTAAAGGATGAGAATGAGGATCCGGTAAAGATACGGAGCAGAAGTTTGCAGGAAGAGGGAGAAGCAAGTACAAAAGCCCTAAAGTAATAATAAAATATTTGGTATAGTCAATGAATACTATTAATAAAATAAAGTCAGCCGGCTAGAGCAGAGAAAGAAGGGCAGGGTGTTGCGGGTGATTTCGGATGGACAGACTGGGGGAGATCATTTACATCTCTGCTCACCACATTAAGGAGTCTGATTTTTCATCTGGGTGTTATGGGAAGCCTTTGGAGAGTGTCTTGTAGGGTATGACAGAAACTGAAGCGTTTTTAATGAAGATTCCTCTGGCTGCTAACAAAGACTGTCTCCTTGACCAATCTCTGGTCAGGCTCCTCTGAGCCCTCTTCTTGAACAGCCCTCCGCCTTGGCCTACACAAACTGCAGACTCTCAGCACAAATGTTTTGTCCACACCCTGTTCACCCCCAACACACACGCACACACACTAAGAGACTTGAATAAAGACTAGCATAGTTTCCACGGTTCCGGGTGTGTTGCTAACATGGCAATTCCAGCCCCCGTAAGTTCCTCCCTGGGAAAGGTTAAGGCTGCTAAAAGAATTTACTCATTGTTCCAATCATCCGCTGAAGACAGGTCTCTTGCCTGTCAGTGTCTATGGGAGAGAAGTAGCCTAACCTCGATAAGAGCCAATAGCAAACCCAGATGGCTTAACCATCTTAACCAATACTGCCTTCCCTGGCTCTGCTCCAGCCCCAACCAAGAGGCTGCTCTGTTCCTAGTCCCTCTTCCTTCATCCTCCTTTTAAAAAACTGGGTCATCTCTGTGCAAATCCAAGTCGAGTTCAGTTCATGCTGTACGATTGATATTGCGGGTATGGAATAAATCTGTCCTTACCACTTTAGTGTCTGGCTTTGTTATCTTTCATGCTGCTTGAAGGATACAAAAAAACTGTAAGAAAGTAAGAATTGAGATAGACACATCAGGAGAGTAATGAAGTAGTGCAAGAAAGATGCTGTGTTGGTAAATTTGTAACAGGTTAACATAAGTGGCAGGAAGTAGCTGGATCTTGACGTACTTTGAAGATAAAATGAACAGAATTTGGTGATGAATCGGATCAAGAATGTGAGTGCTTTTATTTTTTACCTACATATTTTTATTGTCCATAGATTTTT
>NW_012148485.1:2140262-2141378 GCF_000956105.1 Propithecus coquereli
CACTGCGCCCGGCCCCAAAATGATATATTTTTGACAGGTATATTCGGCATTGGCCGAGAGTGATGACGCGGCGTGGAGATCATGAGGGATTCTATTACAGGTGGCCGGGGTCAGGGAGGGGAGCGGGTAGCTAGTAGCATAAACAGGGATCTTTAAGCTCCTGAGGCCAGTTTTAAACAATGTGTTTCACATCCATGTTCTTCTTCTTTTAAATCCTTGTATTTTATAAATGCTGCTAAATTAAATAATTGAATTCCACAAAGGTGCCCTGACTCAGATCACCCTCTCCTGGAGGTATTAACAAACGGTGGCAGAAACAGCAGCAGAGGGAATAAAGGAACTGATGGGGACAAAAGATCATATTGTGTTTACTCTGTTTGCTCTTTAAAATATAGATTATTGATATTGTCATAACACAAGCTAAGGCATCGAACACATCTAGTCCTATATGTTTTCCATTTGGCTTTCAGTGATGCATAAGGTTTAGCCAGATGGCCTTAGTATATAATAATAATAAATAACCTTACAGAGCCCTCAGAATCAGACGTGTTATGCTAAGTGCTTTGCATATATTCTCTCTGCTCAATCCTTAAATGGTGGCCGTATAATTGGAAGGACGGAGCATACGGTAATGATTAAAAACCTACCCACAGATACAAAGATTAGAATGCCAGGTCTTCCATGTATTTTCTATGTGATTTTGAGCAAGTGACTTAAATTATCTTCTCCTCAGTTTTTTTATTCATAAAGTAGAGGTAAGAATGCTTACCACGATGGGCAATTGTAGGGTTAAACGTATTTTTACATAAAGAACGCTTGGGTGCGGTGGCTCACACCTGTAATTCTAGCACTCTGGGAGGCCGAGGCGGGTGGATCATTTGAGTTCAGGAGTTTGAGACCAGCCTGAGCAAGAGCGAGACCCCATGTCTACTAAAAATAGAAAGAAATTATCTGGACAACTAAAAATATATAGAAAAAATTAGCCAGGCACGGTGGCGCATGCCTGTAGTCCCAGCTACTCAGGAGGCTAAGGCAGGAGGATCGCTTGAGCCCAGGAGTTTGAGGTTGCTGTGAGCTAGGCTGACACCACGACACTCTAGCCCAGGCAAGAGAATG
>NW_012148485.1:2141428-2144081 GCF_000956105.1 Propithecus coquereli
TGTGTGTTCTTTGTATATGTTTTCATCTATTTAGCATAAAGTTTTTGAGATTCATCCACGCTGTTTCATGCTTTAGTAATATATTTGCTTTATTGCTGAGTGTTATGGACTAAATGTTTGTCCCACCTTCTCCCCACCCCGCCTCAAATTCAAATTCGTGTATTCCTATGTTGAAGCTTTAACCCCCAGTATGATATTAGAAAGTGAGACCTTTAGATGAAGTCATGAGAGTGGAGCCCCCACGATGGGATTAGCACCCTTAGATAAGAAGAGAAAGAGACGCCAGAGCTTCCTCCTTCTGCCATGTGAAAATACAGCAAGAACCATCTTCAAACCAGGAGGAAGGCCCTCACCAAAACACCGCCATGCTGGCACCTTGATCTCAAACATCCCAGCCTACAAAACTGTGAGAAATTAAATTTTTGTAGTTTAAGGCACCCAGTTTATGATATTTTGTTATAGCAATCTGAACTATCTAAGACACTGAGTATAATTACATTGTATGAATTTAACATGAAGTTTTAATCCGTTCTTTCTTTGAAAAACTTTTGAATTTGCTTCCACTTTGGTGCTATTATGAACAGAGATGTTATAAACATCTTCTTGTATGAGTCTTTTCCTGGACATGTTCTAATTTTTCCTTGTAAATATATAGATGTAGAATTGATAGGTCATAGGGCAGATGCATGTTTAACTATATGGCAAACTACTGGAATTATTTCCCCAGTGGTTGTGCTATTTGTCACTCACTAACAGTGTATGAAAGAGTTCCAGATGTTCCACATACAAACACACCTGGTATTGTTGGGACTTTAAATTTTAGCCATTCTTAGGATGGGAAAGAACATCTCACTGTTATTATAATTTGCATTTCTCTGATGACTAATCACTTTCAGCATCATTAAATGTGCTTTTAAGTCATTCTTATTTCTTCATTTGTGTAGTGTTCATTTTTATATACTGCTTTTTTACTCAGTTGTTGTCTTTTTATCATTGAATTGTAAGAGGTATTTATATATTCAGAATAAAATTCCTTTGTCAGATATGTCCTGCAGCCCATGTTCTGTCAAAAAAAAAAATCTTCGCCCACTCCAAGTTCATGAAGTTATTCTCTTTTTTCCTTCTAGAAGATCATTTCTTTTAACTTTTACATTTAAGCGTATGTCCATCTCAAATTAATTTTTCTGTTTGATATGAATTCTGGCCAAGATCTATGTTTTACAAAGATATTCGACTTTTTTCTACACCACTTGTTAAAAATCCTTTCCTATTCCCATTACGTCCCTTTAGCAACTTTTGTCAAAAGTTAATTAATCATATAATTGTGGATCTATTGCTGTACTCCCTATTTCTTTCATTGATCTATTCGTCTACATTTAACCAACGCAACACTGTTTACTATAGGAATATAGAAAGTCTGGAAACTTTTGCAAGTTTTTTTTTTTTCCAATTCTTGCAACTTATGGCTCATAGGCAACTAAGTCTTTTGAACTTCTCTCCCCTATAGGAGGTGTATCTGAGCATGTCTTCCCCATTTCTCCTGGCAGAAAAACCCACAGAGCCATTCTCTCTCACTTATAAATGGGAGTATAAATCAGGCCTGAAATCCTTATCCACGTAACCACTTAGGTAAGAGAAAATATCTAGTCTCAGGCATATTTCTCCAGGTACATCTGAGGTTACTAGCCTCAAGATTTAGATGCAGAGTGGAAAAAAGAATATTCCTCTTTTATCTTCGTTATAAACCAAAGTCTGTAATCAACCTTTCAGGAAGGAGCCTTATATTGAGAGTTGCTGGGTGTTTGCACATAGAAATAACATTGATATCTATTTTCCGTTTCGCTAGTGATTGTTACAAATACAGTTAGTTAGAACTCTACAGAGGAAGAGAGAGGAAGTGGAGTCATAATTTCCTTCTTCCCTAGAAACGTTGTAGAATGCAGTAGTTTGTTTTTTTTAACTATAATATAATTTTCAGAACAATATTATAGCAAGCTTATCCCAGAAACCAAAATAAAAATGGAAATATCATACATTGCAAAATTTTTTAATATTTTGTGGCTTCCTGTATAGTTCTATTGTAGCATTAATTGAAAATCTAAATTCAACTAATTGGTTTTCAACAAAAACCCGTAAGGAACTTCAGTTGAGAACATTATCAAGCTTTATTTATTCATTTATTTGCAAATGCATATATAGAATTGAGAATGGCTTTGCTTTTAGTAAGATGAGCTGTCTTTGAAAAATATTTAAAGTGGGGAATAAAGTAAAGAAGATGAGTTTAATTCAGCTTTTCTCCCACGCCAAACAGATTGATCTTTTATAAACAGAACACTGAAACTCTAAAATAGCACCATCATCCATTTGGAACACAGCAGGCTGAAACCATCAATGAAATGAAGATACGTGTTTCTAGCCCATAGTTTGAGCATCATCGAACTTTTTGAATGTACCGTAAACCTGGGCGGGGGGGCGGGATTAATATTCTGAAGCAATTGTGGCCGATATGTATAAAGAACCACCACGGAAAAGATGAAAGCCTATAAAACAGACTGAAAGATAAATGTTTTCTGCGTTTCTAAAATGCTTAGATGAATTTGGGGATTTTGTGTCTTCTAAATCAGAACTTCCTATTCATGAAACTTTCAAAATG
>NW_012148485.1:2145606-2187199 GCF_000956105.1 Propithecus coquereli
CAAATCTGATTTATAAATAAAAGCCCACCTTGAATGCATACCCTATACTGTCACCCTCCTTTCATCTATTAAACATCTAGAACAGTGTCTGGCATAATTATATTTGCTGAATTCATTTACAACATAATGTTTTAAAAGAAATGAATGACTACCAAACCAGCCAATAAATGATATTTCAGCAAGCCTATACCTCGATGGAATAGTATGATTTGCAATATTCCCAAGGCATCTTTTAACTCATAAATGATAATTACTTTCCTGTGTAGAAAATTTGTCAAGTAACTTATTATTATTATCTTGTAAAAACCAATTAATGTCTTCCTTGTTCATAGCAACAATGTTCCAAGCAGGAAGAGGTCGTGCAGAGAGAATCCTTGGACACTAATCAAGTCGGCTGCAAATGACTTTTTTTTTTTCTTCAACATTTGTTTCTTTATGTATATAAAAAGGGTTTTAGCCTGATGATCACTGAAATCTGTTACACGTGTTCTTCCAAATGCATGGCATTACTATGGGGAGATGCTCAAAAAGCATCTAGCTGTTCTGGCAAAATCACCCAGATCATATATCTAACCCAACTTGGGCACCACTTAGCGTTTAACAAGAGGACAGCAAAAATGTGTCAAGTAAATTGCCTAATATCAGTCTTAGGTAAGACATAAGATGACATAAGAAAAGGTTATGTTCATAAAAGAAATCATGAATTGTCACTTTTGTAGAAAGCCTTAAAGTACTGTATAGTGAATGTCATAGCTACAAAAACCCTACAAAGTAGCTGTTATTACCCTTTCTTTACAGCAAAAGAAAAGCGCACCCTCAGAAATTTTAAGATGTCTTATAACAGCAGTCACAGTAAGAATTTAGGTCAAGTTTTTGACACTAAGCCCCATATTTTGTTACTATACCATAGCCTGTTATTTATTAAGTTAGCATTTTCCTGCTCTGTAATGTTTTTTAAATATCTTTTTATTTGTTTTCCCTTTAAAAAAAAAAAGCAACACAAATTTTGGGTCTGTACATTTCTGTTACATAAAATAACATGACAGCCCAGAAATTCAAAATTAAATGAGAAAAAATATTCTATAAAGGTTAAGAGTACAAGAATGAATCATGGTTTAGATCCTGGCTTTATCACTTACTAAGTCAGTTAAGTCAAATCTTTTAACTTCACTCTGTCTTAAAAATTTCAGCTGTGAAACTGAGATTCTAACTTCATCACGTAGGGCTACGAGAACTAAATGTTCATGTTTATAATGTGCAAAGCACCCTTTGTCTCATAGTAATCTCTCATTAAATGCCAGTTAACATTGTAATTTCTGCCATTGTTTAACCATATTCACACCAAACTGCCTGTTGTCTTCTTGTTTATAGAATCTTTGCTCTGACTATATTAGATTTCAAAGTACTATACTCTGGAACCAAATAGAATACAAAATGTATAACCAAAGAAATAAATAAACCCTTGTCCCCCTAAAATGCCTCAATATATCCAAGGTAGGAAAACAGGAAAGTTCTATGTTTGTTTAATTTGCATATATTTTGAAAGAAATAAAACTCATTTTCCTTATCTATAAACATGAACATTATCCCCTAAAAGTGTCCAAAACCTTCTGATAAAAGTGATTTTAAAGCCTCCATATTTAAGAATTCATATTACTATAGGAAGATTTCATTGACAGTGCAGAGATTAGCAAATATGAAGGGATTTTGAAATTGGCCAGTGAGTAATTAGAAGACTATATTTTGGAGGAAAAATATATTTCGTGTGAAAAGATGTGAGAAAACTGTGTAATGAATTAAAAGTAGTTCCAAGAATTATAAGGGAAATTTTAAGAGAGCATCAAAACTTTTACAAAAGATAGAAAATTGACAAATTTGGAAACAAGCAAAACCAAGTCTTGTTTTTATGTACCTTTAACGCCTTTCAGGTACTGTATACTGATGAAAATGAAAAATCACATTCCTTCTAAAGACAAGTCAATCAAAGAAAAAAAGGATATATATTTTAAAAACTGGAAGAATCACAAATCGTCACTGCTACTGTGCAAAACTGTAGCAGAAGTCGAGGGTTCGGAACTCAGAGATTGCCAAAGGAAGCCCTGAAGTCTTTTCACTAAATAGTAAGTTCGAACATAAGAAACTACAGCTCTCTTAAATCTGACAGACCATTCCAAAATGTGTCCTCTTCATGCGATGCACTCATATATTCTAAACTGTGTATGCCCTGGGTAATTAGGATAAATGAAAGATCTAAGTCATTACTGATTCTCATAAAAAGTCATTATCAGTAGAGATACAACACTTCCCGTATTTAGAGATAATACCACTCAATCTTCTCGATAATCATAAGTTGGAAGAAACCTCCTGTGGCTATCTGGTCTCCCCAGTCGCTTCAGACATGGTATTCTCTAAGCTATCCTTCAATGACAAAAAAGCAAATGATCAACACTGAGACCCGATTTATTCAGAGGAACCTATTTGGTGATGCGTAGTCCAGGTCACTGCTGCACAGAAACAGAATAGTTTCATAAATTGAGAAGATCCTTAATTAACATTTAAGAAAACGGCTTGTTGTCACTTAAGTACATTATGGCATAAATCTACAATGATCCATTACTTACTAGCTTTAGCAATGTTACGTACCAATGCTCTGCCAACCTTTTCAAAACACTAATGTACAACATTCATAAGAACATAGCTGTGACCCTATGAATCGTCTTATCCGTGGCTAATGTATAGCAGACAAAAGACCAATTTCAATATCCCAGAAAATATTGTTTAGCGGTGATGAAATAGCAGATGAAGCTACCGCTTATTTCTTCGTGACTCTGTATTTAGCAAAATGACGACAGTTTGTCTAAGCCATGAGCACTGCTTACAAACTTATTAATATAAGCACTGCTTGTGGCTTAGCTGGCAGGTTATTTATCCTAAAGGGTTGAAGAGAACAGTGAAACCATCCTGGTCTGCAGATGGGACCTGAAGGCTTAAGTGTTGTATTTAATTAATGTGTGTTTAAGTATAACACGAAAAAAATATGTTTGTAATATTTTCTTTGGAGAAAAAGAACACAGATGATTTCCCTAAGCATCCAGGAGCAAGTTGTGACCCGTTCCTTATTCTCCTGGCTTTAGTGAACACATACATTCATAATTTAGTTCACTGGTTTAGTAAAAATTTTACAACATAGCTTGCAATTATTTGACATCGATCTTGGCTTTTAAAAGAAGAAAAGCCCAAGGAGAAAAAAAAAAAAATGAGGAAGCTGTTTAAATTAAGATACAGTTTTTCCCCTCTAATTTGTGATTCCTAGGGCCAGAGTGCAAGTGTATATCTAAAAACACGATGTTTATATTTGTACTTAAGGCTTTATTTTGAGGAAAGTCACTCATTTTTGCTCATTTTGAGTAGGAATTGGAAGACATTATAACAGCAGCTTATCAGAATTGCTTCTGGATATTAAACCTTCCTCAGAATCAGCTGGGTATTGAAGTGTTGGACTCTTTGCAGAGAAATGCAAAGAACTGAAACTGCTGCAAACCACCTGGGGAGCGGGACCTCATTAGGAGGAGACCTGTTTGCAGAGGGAAACATGACCAGTTTGTGTCATGTTCTTGTGCTTTTCAAAATAATGCAGAGCCAGTTGAATAGTTCTAGTGGAAGGTCAAACTTTTCTATGTTTAGCCATTCGGGTTTGCGTTAATTAATAAGAAACGTTCTGTAAATATACATTCTTAATTGCAACTAAATTAAATATTCATTTGTAACATTTGCTCTAAAAACATTGATTTCTTAATGAGTATGAAATGAATAGGTCATGCTTTGAGCTCATACAGAACTCTTCATAATGCATTAGCAAAAGGAACTAACTGGAGACAGTAAATTCTGAGCTTCATGAGGATATGGGGAATGCTCTTCACGAATATAAACGTCTCCTGTTATTATTATTATCCTCCTAAAATATGCATTTTTAAAAACCAGAGACTATTTTGTTAACACTATAAATACTAAACGTAGTAGATTATTTTACTTTATATGCTAGATTCAATCATCCTGCCTTTCTATGCAATTGAAATAGACAAGATTGCAATCATTTTACCTGCATCATCCACAGCTACTTAAAGAGAAGTTTCCTTTCTCAGTCTTGCACTTTGCTAAATATTCCCCAGACAACCATCACAATGTTTCTTTAAAAGCATAAACCAGTTGATGCTACATCTTCACTCAAATGCTCAAATGGGCTTCCATCTAAACAAGTAAGATTCAAAGTCCTTTCTGTGGCCTAAACTCCTTCTGCCTTACAGACCTCATTTTTTATCACTTTCCTGCTACTCTCTGCTATGGCCACACTGTCATCCTTGGCTTTGCATCAAATGTTGTGCACGCCCACATCACACGGCACCCAGAACATTGTCCCAGATAGTTATACGGCTTCCTCCATCTCAACCTTAACGTGGCACCTTATCAGAGAAGTCTTCTCTGATCACCTTAGCAATAGCGGCAGCCCCATCACGGTTCAGAGCTGTATCCTGCTTGTAGCCCCCACGGAAGACCTAGTACCACCTGACATATTGAATATTTACGGATCCATTTGTTTCTCTGTATCTTTCTTCTGGAAGATGACCAAAATTGGAGCAAGACTTTGTCTGTTTTGACCACAGCTGGAATTCAGAGCCTGGAGCAATGTCTGAAACACAGTGCACTGCTCCCCGTCTAGCTACCATCGCTTAGACTAGACGCCCTCCACTTCAAAGGCGGCTGGTCCATGAGACAGGCAGGGCCCTGTGACAAGATGCGACACAGAAAGAGCTCAAATAGTCTAATCACAGTCCCCCTGATGTTGAAGTTTGATCTAGCAAATATCAAGATAATGAGGCAATTTGTATTCGGGGATGAAGCTGGGAAGATGTTTTGAGAGGGTTGGAGGGCAATGGGGACTATGCGGGGTCACGGAGAGCCAGTGTTGTAAAGCAGCAGGAATCGTGAGCAGACCGGAAGAAAAGCAGAGTTGCCATCAGCACACATCACGGAGGAGAGACAGGCACACAGGTACAGGCGGTTTGTTCGCAAATGTCTCCGTTCCCGACACGTTTTCAGCTCATACACAATTTTTTTTGGTATCTATACAGAATACCACCAAACAGATTTCCATTTTTTTCTGGTTAATTTCAGTGAGATGATCCCTTCCAAATTAAAAGCAGCAGCAGCCTGTGAACCAAATTTTTTCATAATTGCTACCACTAATAATGACAAATGCCAAATAAAGCCTTGCTTAGAAATTTCACTTGGAATAACCCACTGCTTACGCAAACGTGTGCTTCAGAACTTTGTAGACAGAGAGATTTGTGATATGAGGACCACAGTATTACTTCCTCACAGACCCCATCTCTATTATCCATCCGTTTAAGACTCTGGTCAAATTGAAGACAATGTAAAACCTTACTTGAACTTACATTTGGAGAAATATACAGTGTCTCAAAGTTCTTAATTACAAAATAACAGATATGTTATTAATTCCAAATAACTGTTCATAAAGTTCAACAGTATTAAGATACGAGAAGTGTGCAGAAGTTGATAAAATGTGTTATGTGTAAGAACACACAGGGAAGAACACCACAGGGAAGTCAGAGAAAGGAGAACGGTGTTACAAAAACCTCCAAATAATAAAATATTAAAGAGGGAGCCAGTCAAATGTCAAGTTTTACTTATATCCCTTTACTAAACATGTCTCCTTTCTTTGGGTTGTGGCAAAGTCCTAACACGTAACCAAAATGTTTGTACCCCCATCATTTCCTGAAATAAAATAAAAAGAAAATGTTTCCTTTCTTAATTCAACCAGCTTATTCCTTTTCCTTCAACTTTTCCTTCAAGTTCAAGGGTAATCTCCCACCGGAAGCTTTTCCTAACCATCCCCAACACTGCACGCATTTCTCACATCTCAGCTTGGCTACTATTCATGACTCATTATCATTCCTGTCTGGTATTGCCAGCATATTAACTTTTATAAAATTATCACTGTGTCACTAAATTCAGGTTCATTATAAGCTGATTTTTTTTTTTCAGTTTCTAGGGATAAAATAACAGCGCTACATAATATAGTTACTTTTCTCTTTCCATTATTTTTTTTTCCATTACTTTCTATTTCCATTACTCCTAATTTCATTTTCTGATGGATACCATTGATCAGATCAAAATGTCTCTATTATATTATATAATAATGGTGAAGCAAAAATTATTTTTCCTTAATATAAAGACACAGTTCTAAAATTTTTATTTTTAACATTTTATTAACAAAGAATCATTCTAATACTATTAAATCCAATTTTAAAACTTTGGATGAGTCATTAAAGTTATTCATTTGAGCATGTATTAAATTGATAGAATGATTTTTTGTTGACTTAGTAACCTGTGTTCTTGAATCAAATGTTTTTCGGTAATGTTGAATCATATTTAATTCTAGTTATTAGTATTTCTATTTGAATTTTTTATCATGTACTTGTATAAGCTCAGTATGGCTATTTCTATTTTAACTAACATATTAGCGAGTTTGGGATTATGATATTAACTTCAGATAACGATTTGTTAATCTCACACTGTTTTCATGAGTTAGAACAGACAGTGTAACTTGATAATTATATTTTTCTTCCCACTTTGAAAGATTTCACCAGTGAACATATAATAGTATTGTGCCTTTTTAATGTAGTATTTTCATATTTTGACAACTATTCCATTAGTTATTATCTACTACTTTTAATAATTCTGTTTTAACAATTCTGTTAAAATATTTTAGAAGACTATCTCATTTAAAATTTATAATATATAATTAATTTATATACTGTAGTATTTATTGTCAATTTTTATACCCTTTTCCTCTTACTTTGTATGGTTGTCTTTTTCCGTTTTTTTTTCCAATTCTTACATTAACCTATTTTATGATTTTTGTAAATCAGATAAATTTTTTTATGGATTGATTTGGCGGGGCAAAGCTCACAAATTCCTTTAAGCTGAGCATTCACCCATCAGATATTAAATCATTCTGTTCTTTCATGTATCAACCTATGCTGAGAGACAGTAGAGGTTGATAGTTAACCAAGCGGGTTCTACAGCCAGATTTTCCGGGCATGAATCTCAGACTCACCACTTGCCAACTACGTGAAGTTGAGCAAATTACTATCACCTGTGTGCTTCAGTTATCTCGCCTGAAAAATCAGGCTAATATCAGCGTCTACCTCACAGGTTGGTGTCGAGGACTAAATGCATCGATTCACATGAGCATTTAGAAGACTGGCATCGAGTGAGAGCTCAATAAATATAAAGCAATTATATTGATTTTTGTTCTACTTCATGGAATAACAATGATACGAGGTAATATGATATGGAAGGAGTTATTAATCTGACTCCTCCTGCCACCTGTTTCATTTTCAGGAAAGAAAAATGCTCAGGGGTCCAGCCCAAAAGAAATAAACTCTTCTGGTTGTTTGTTTAAATATCTGGGTTTAGGACCCATCATCATCTCTCCGAGCGGCAGATGTAGTGCAATGAGTTGTCAGCGTGTTCTGCAAATGCACACCAAATTCCCGACAACATGATGAAAGCACCTGAAGCCAAAGCAGCATGTCTATAAATATCCACTCAGGTAAACAAAAATAACACAGCACCTTATAAACCTTCACCGGGGGCTACAAGGGGACCAATATAAACAATCATTTGTAGAAAACGAAGCAGAGCTTTAAGAGAATATAATAGCACCGTGTGTCTTTAGAATCAGCCATAAGGTATGCAGTCTATTAGATTTAACTATTAATAGACGTTTATTCCTTCTGCAGCCCTCCAGTAAAACTTTCAGAAAGTAAGCAGATGCGATCTAGACGCCAAGTAGAAGCCCATCATTTTTCACGGTCTGCAAAGGTACTTACTTAGCGCCGTAAGTGCTCTCGGGTTTTGATGATGATGAGATGTCTGCAGACTACATCAAACTAGGGACGTTTTTCTCGAGATGCAAGGCCATGCGGTGAGGTAAGACCTTGCTTCCAGATGCGATTCTAACGCTTACCCAGGACGCTGGCCACAGGTGACTTCTGGCTCTCACCCTTAAATCTCTTTGAAGCCCGTATTTTGCCTGCACCTGTTCCCTGTTTCATTTACTTTCCAAGTATCACCTGTACTTCAAAGACGATTGTGGCTTCATTTAATCTGTGACTTATTAAAAAAAAATAAAGTGAATCACACCCCATGGGCTAATACAGATAACTTGAAAATTAGTTGAAAATGTTCTTCAATGCAGTGACTTTCGCTGAGAATGGGGAACATAGATATGAAAATATGTAAACAGGAGAGATATTTTGAAAAGCATATTTATAAGAAAGGTAAGAAATGAATTAATGGTGTATTTATATTGACATTTTATCAATGATTTTATTTTCAAAGTAATCAACAAAAGAAGAGGGCATTCAAGAACTGTTTATCTCTTTGGTAATTTTTTATGAAAAGAGAATCTGCTGACTGAAGCTTCTGCACAACTCATCTGCCAGTCCTCGGTGGAACATGAAATTTGTGATGTACGGAAAGTGTCAGGCTCAACTAATTATGCTCTTCGCCTTATGAATAAACTATTACTATTGATTTTCTGCTATTCTGTGCTATTTTTAGTGTTTTAAAATTCTATAACTACTATAGTATCACTTATCCTCTGCAAAACACAACCCCACTGTAGGGAAAATTTTAAGTGGTTGTAATTTTCCTACAGATGGAAAATGCCCTAGGATTTATCCAACCTTCCCTCAATCACTCCCTCCCCTCTTGATTCCTATGTAAGTAGGGGGGTCAGTACATGACGTTGCTCCTTGGTTGGAGAGACACCTTCAATATTCATATTTGTGTTTACATGTGATAAGAATTCTCTGAGTTAACTGTAAAAATAACTGATAAAAGTGCAAAATGTCAGGAAACATAATGACTTTTCTTATTGAAAACTGGCCTGGTAAATAGAAACCAAAGTTTAAAAGTATGCGTCTCAAAACCCATCCTCCCTTAGTAGTAGTTTTTTTACCATTGAAAGGGAAAGTCGCAGCAGCTGGTGAACTGGGGGAAGGTACGAGAAACTCACAAGTTCAATGTTACATCCTCTGCACAACTTTACTTTCTAAAGAGGAATAGGACATCGTCCTGGTCTTCAAGGAAGTGTTGGTCAATTGGGGCAGTAGATAAAGCAATCAAAACGATTGTGATAATTTAAAATTTATAATGACAAATTAAATGATAATTTAAAATTATCATACTATCTTTATCTGTCTTCCTCCTCAAAAGTCTCCAGTAGGCAATTCCTTCAGATGCAAAAAATATATTTTTCTTTGATCCAATTAATGAATTTACTTCCAAACCACTTTCTCTTTACTTCCAACTTTCCCCGATTCTGACAAAAATAAGTCAGTAATAATAGTTTTAGCTCTCATCACGTCTAAACTAGGTTAAATAGGACCTAGTTATAGGTGCTCTGTGTACATTTTTCACTTACTTTTCAAGACCAAAAAAAAAAAAAATACGTCAGGAACATTATAAATGAGGAGCACTAAGGTTCTTGGTCTTGGGAGGAATTAAGTAGCTCAGCTGGGTCTGACCTCGCTCTTTGTGATTCCAGAACATTTGCTCTAAGCAGTGCTCCATGCTTCCTCAGGAGTGAAACATTTTAGCTAAAAATATTACTTTGCAGCATAAATTTCCTTATCGCTAAATTTTTTGTCCCCTTAAATGGAAAGAGACTGGGAGATTTCTAAGGTGTCTTTGAATTCTGCGAACTGTGGTACATATGGTTTCAAAAGAAAGACAAGTAATTTTTTTATCTCCTCTTCAATAACAAAAATTCTCACATCACGCTTCCTTACACGTAATGGTACAGTTCATATTACATTTTTTGAAATTTGAATATTTTTTGGTCTGTTGATATTCTGACAGTTGATTTTGCAGGAAACATAAGGGTCACGTGGAAGGAAATCAGTCCCAGGTAAAGTACAAAAACAACGCCACAACTCAGGTGATGATTTGCAGCCTGCATCTCTAGTTGTTACTGTCAATTGCCTTCACTCTACATCTTGAAAATTCATTAAAACAGAACTCAGCCTTAATGGAAAACAAATTATGTGAAGTATCATTTTTAAATAGTTTTAGAAAAATGCTCGAAGTACTCCTTGGTACACGTTTCCAAATTGTGCAGAGCTCCAGAGAAAACTACTTGTTCCTCACACCCACAAAGAGACTACTTTCAACACACAACATGAGACAGGAAAGACGACTAAAACAGCAATCGGGAAGATTAAGCAATTCGCAATTGTAATTTAACAACCACAGCACAGTCCTGCTGCAGGAACAATGTGGAAGAATCGTACAGAATGTAATTGTGAAGTAGTATATATTTCTAAGGGAAAACGGCATCGTAAAATAGTTTACGAGCCTAATGATCAAGGGCTCAGAAAAGAGTTACAAAGATTTTAAAGCATCATGACTTTAGAAGTCTTTTCTAGTCTTTAAAAGTGAGTATCCTGCTTGTCAGAAAAAAATAATACATAGATTCATTTGTTCTTGGCTTTTGTTCATAAATCTATTAACTATTCAAGTGGCTAATCCTAGAAAGAGAAATTCAATCTCCAGCCCCAGCCTATTACTGCTCTATTCTTTTTATACTGGAATCATCCTGGATATCTGATTTTCCACGTCCCACCACGCACGATCAAGCTGTTCTTGGCCTTCTCTCCCCCTCCCACACCGAAGTCACACCTGTTAGACAGTATGTTAGCCTTCCCATCGACAGATACACTTTTTTAAGGCAGCCAAATAGAAAAAAAATGTTGAGTGCACATTATGTACAATGCACAATTTTTACTTTCTTCTTGACCAGTTTCTCGCCAACAAAGTCATCAAATACTCGCACGCGCGCACACACGAGAACTGTTGATCTAATCATAGTGTCCTCATTTCTACCTTCTTATCTCACGTGTCTCCGCCTCTTACCCCTCACTGTTGCTTTACCTTGGGCATTCTTCATCTCTCTCCAGAACATTACAGTTGTTGCTGGAACAGCTCTTCTGCCTACTGCCTTCTCTGCTTCCGGTCCCACCTCTCTAATAATCTTTCTGAAATTCAGATCCAATCAAGTCAGTTCTTTGTTTAACACCTTTATTAACTCCCTGGAGACTTTGTCACTAACTCCTCATGACTCTATAGCACTGATTTAGGTGCGAAAGAGTCTCATTCTGTTGCCCCCGCTAGAGTGCCGTGGTGTCAGCCTAGCTCACTGCAACCTCAAACTCCTGGGCTCAAGGGATCCTCCTGCCTCAGCCTCCAGAGTAGCTGGGACTACAGGGGCACAGCACCATGCCTGGCTAATTTTTTCTACTTTTAGTAGAGATGGGGTTCTCATGCTCATCAGGCTGGTCTCGAACTCCTGGTCTCAAATGATCCTTCTACCTAGACCTCCCAGAGTGCTAGGATTACAGGAGTGAGCCACCGTGTCCGGCCTAGTCTTAAGTTACCATAATAGAAAGTCAGTAGATGATGTCTAAAACTAACAAATCAAGAAAGAACAAATCAGCATGTATGTAGAGATTTGCTGGTGAAAAAACATAAGAAGAGTTCGAAGTGTTTGTTTAGTACAGTGGGATTTGGGATAAGGACCAGCACTGAAATTGCAAGCTTTCTATGATCCTCTGATAAAATTGAAAACAAAATCATTTTTAAAATAATTTATCTCCACTAATAATCTGTTTACTATGTGAGATGAACACTTACAACTCTCCCTTAAACACACTTTTCTTAAATTATTGAAACTATAAAATGTATTTTTCTGCAACTAAATAGCAGAATGATAATCTCTCAGGAAGAGAACTGCAATACAAGCTTCTGGTAAGTGCCAAAGAACACCACATTTCCAGGCTTGGATCCAGAAAATGGAAGAAAAGGCAGCTATGATCAGTCGTTACACTCAGTGGACGGGAGGGTGAAACAGCCCACATGCTCCAGTGAATAGTGAAAAAATTAGCTACTCTGAGAGTAAAGAAAAAAGGTAATTTCAGAGGTCTGAGTAGTGTAGCTACCTGGGAATTAACAATATTTATTCATAAATTGTACTCTCCTATTGTATGAGTATGCCATGAAAACCACTATGGAGAAGAGTCAACAGAAATGAGGAAAAGTATGGAACATCACCCCAAAAACGGGGTCCAGGAAGAATCTCTTTGTTTAGATGGAAGCAGCTAACTGTAACAGGAGAACGTATGTGGGAATCTCTTGGAGGACAGCTGCATCTGGATGGAGAAAGGATTTAGTAATTACACATGTGCTGTCTAGAGTTTTCACAAACATTTTTTGTAACCCATGATTTTTTCAATTGCACATCTCTAATGCTAAGCACGGTTGTAAATTGAATTTTGTACAATTTAATTCTACTGTGCTGTATTCTTCAGAGTCACGCTTTTATATGGGTAACATAATGTTATCAGCTTTGACCTAAATTAGATCTGGATTCAATAAGTACGGCGACTTTGTCAAATAGTTAGTGTTTTGCCTTTGAGAAGGGAATGTGATCGTTTTTGGAGTATGTAATAGGAGACAGTAAATTATAGGACGGTGCTACCACACTGTGACCTTTTCAGTATTCAGTGGTTTAAATAGCTGGTCTTTCTATCCTACTTGATTAAAGCTCCACTAATCATCGAGAAAGTTAATGCAAGATAAAACATTTTTTTAAAATGCCACAGCATTAATCCTTTCATACGGCAGAAGTTGGAATGGGAACCGTTAGACATTTGTAACAAATCTCAATGTCTCTGCCATAGTTGCAAATCTTTAGACAGCAGCCATTGACTTTGGATGATGAAATCGCCACCCGGTAAAACCTTGATCCAGCACTTTTCAGAGTTACGGGTTGTAACAAATGTGCCTGCCGTGCGTAGAGAAGAGACATGACCTTGGAAAATAACATGGACGTCTTCCTTCCCCATAAAGTATCACACATCAGCTGCACCTCCTGAGAATCCTGTTTATAAAGATATCTAGTGACATCACTGTTAGAATACCTTTCGGTAATCCATTGCAAATCACACACCTCGGTGAGAGTCCGTTCTCATTTACACGCAGTGAAGTAATTTATAACCGATGTAAATCTGTGCTGAGCTAGTACCTATGTTTTACTAACTAATTAATAAATAATTATTAACTGAGAAGCAGCTAATGAATAAAAAAGATCTGATACTTTAAAGGTAGTTGGTTTTCATATACAGCCCTTTTTTTTAGAATCGTAGAAATTATTTCACTGACCAGTTTTATCCAAAATATTCAGTTATTTTTTTGTTCCCCCTATAAGAGAGATCACGCAGTATTTTTCTTTCTTTCTTTCTTTTTTTTTTGGAGACAGAGTCTCACTCTGTTTCCTGGGCTAGAGTGCCATGGCATCAGCCTAGCTCACAGCAACCTCAAACTCCTGGGCTCAAGTGATCCTCCTGCCTCAGCCTCCCAAGTAGCTGGGAGTAGAGACATGCGCCACCATGCCCGGCTAATTTTTTCTGTATATATTTTTAGTTGTCCAGCTAATTTATTTCTATTTTTAGTAGAGATGGGGTCTCGCTCTTGCTCAGGCTGGTCTCGAACTCCTGAGCTCAAATGATCCACCCACCTCGGCCTCCCAGAGTGCTAGGATTACAGGCGTGAGCCACTACACCAGGCCTGTATTTTTCTTTTTTTGTTGGGCTTAATTCACTTGGCATGACGTCCCCCAGGTTCATCCATGTTGTTGCAAATGGCAGGAATGACGTACATAGAAACAAAGAGGAGAAAGGTAGTTACCAGACACAGGGAGTAGGTGGGTGGGGGGGTGGGGATGGGATAGGGAGATGAAGGTCAAAGGGTACAAGGTTGCAAATACATAGGATGAATAAGCCTAGAGATATAAAGCACAGCATGAGGACTATAGTTAATATTTTTACTAGAAATTTGCTAAGAGAATATATTTTAGGTGCTCTTACCATGCGAAAAGAGTAACTCCATGAAATGAGGAATATGTTAACTGGCTTAACCGTAGTAATCATTTCACTGCGTATATTATATTAAAACATCATGTTCTAGACCTTAAATATATATAATAAAATACATTTAAGAATCGTCAAAGTTAATCTATATTTCTACACATCAGGGGACTCAGTATATCGTTAACAAATATCTTCTCATTTCAAAGTGAAGTGTTTTATTTTAACCATCAATATGTAAGATTTGAGGTTATTGCAAGAAATAGTTGGTATTTATATTGTTCATAGCAAACCTTTCAAAGTCTGACACAATGCAGGCACTCAATAAATGCAAGGACAATGAGTGACTCAATAATGAATGAGAACACAGGATAATTACATTAATATTTCATTGTTTTCATGACACTACTGATTTAGGGTAAAATTGCTTTTAGCTATATTGTAGATTTGGAAAGTAGAATGACCAATATTGGCAGTTAAGAGAATATTATGTAAATAGATGTATGCATATAAACAATTAGTGATAGGAGAGTTAGTTATTGGCTGGCAGAATGTTAGTTAATTGTGGTTTGACTGAATGACTTGTGTGTTTTCTTCCTATCTTAATGAAGACATAAATGTTTAGTCCTTTTATTGAAGGTTGGAAGTCATAACATTTATGGTGAAATTTTACCATTTAAAAATAGATACTTTTTTAATCAAGTTTCTTAAAACATTCTTAGTTTTTTGAACAGATCATTTTTATTCTGTTTGTATTTCTTCAATTCATAGTTAATAGATTATCAGACAATAAAAAAGGTTTTTTCTTTTTCCAACCTATATTGATTCTGAAGTCAGAAATCTAATCTGTAATCCAAGTAAAATGAGTCTTACAATACTTGGAAAACTAAGCTTACGTGTATCTGATTTTATTCTCCACGTCTCTTTAAGATAACATAGTTTTTCATTTTTTATAAAAGTACATCTAGGAGGTGCAAATGTGTATTTAATGAATGAATGTTTTAATATATCTAGAGGATATTATACTTCATTATCCATTTGATTCAAAAAATATTTATGAGGTGTCTAGCATGTGTCAGAGTTACATGAGGTGCTAGAGATAGTTTATTAAATAGAGCATAAAAGTGAACTGTTAGGTTACATTCTCATTAGTAAAAGGAGAATATAAGCAAATACACAATTAATAAGTGAGAAAATCTCAGCTGATGAAAAATTTATAAAGGCAGCAAATGTTGATAATATACAAGAAAATATTTGGAGTTCATATTCTATTTCTGTAATTTTTATTTAGCAAATTAAAAATACCTTTACTATTCTTATTCTATAGATAAGGAAAGTGAGATAATAACCATAACAAATAATAAATCCATAAGAGTTCATCAAAATTGCTTGAGATTGAATTTGTTGATACTAGCGCATCCTCAATGATTGGTTTTATAATTTAGCGGCACTCTTTTACTATTGCTTTATACTTAATAAACAATAATTCACTTTGCATTGTATACATAATAGAAAATAAGCTAGCGACATCTCTGTACAAAAGCAGGTTAATAATTTTAAATAGCTCCAAGTAGCAATATTGGCTCAATAATCGAGTGTCAACTTTTATATGTCCTCTAGATATTCATAATATAGAACTAGCTAATTGTTTATGCTGTCTGAAAAATATGGCTGAAAATATTAAATTCTAAATCAAAGTGCACAAATTTGGTAGTGAGCGAGATTCATAAATTTACAAAGAAGAAAATAGTAATATTGTAAGGGAACTTTGCAATCCTCAAACAGACTTTTCTTTAAGTTTCCTATATGGGACATAGATAAGTAAGGTACCAGAGGAGATGGCATCTCTTCCACCATGGATACGCCAGCATGCTGGTCAACTGAAATAGGGTTAAGGAAAAATTGGGTTTAATTGCTAAAATATTTGCAAAAAATCAGCAAGAGGAAAAAAAATCATTTCTGGGGATGGATAAATTCACACCTAACGGGTGCTGTGCTTGCTGTCTGGGGGATGGGCATGCTTGCAGCTTTGACTTGGGTGGTGCAAAGGCAATTTATGTGACCAAAGCATTTGTACCCCTGTAATATTCTGAAATAAAGAAAAAAAATCACTTCTGTCCCACTGATGCCCAATCACATTTATTATGGGGATCAATTCACAGGAGTTCAACTATAAATCAGAGATGGGGTATTGACTATATTGTAAACATGGAAATAACATAATCTATAGCTTGGAATCATCCTGTTATTTCTTGTTGAATTCAAGGTTATCTTGGAGGTTTCTCCTTAGGTGTACATTTATGAGAGTGGTGAAAATGTAGGAGGGAGTATTTCACAGCTAATTTCAATAGAGGGAGGGAGAAAAACAGAAAGGAAAAAGAGAGAAAGTGCTCTGTTATTCTCAAAATCACTTTAGAAAATTAATTAATTCATCGCTACCTTACTTCTTTATGTCTCTCATCAAAATTTTCTCTGACCGTATAGGGATCCATGTAAGCATTTCCCTAGTTGAGGACTGAGCTTAAATTGCTGATACCGTTTTAGGTTAAGAAGACTGTCATTTAAAAACCGAAAGGAATTTCTGTTAACTAAGTGTTAAAACTTGAATTTATCTTTGTGCCATTTCCCTTTGGACAGGGAAAGATAAATCACACAGTAGAACCTCGTGAGTTAGGCAAGACACGAATGCAGGGAAGCAACCGAAGAAAAGAATTTATGGATCAAAGATTTAAGTGTTATATTTACCAAGGTAAATTTACTACTTATTGTAGCAGATTTATACCCCTGCATAGGCTTCGCTTAGATTAATGTCTTGTTTTGTTTTATTTTTTTCTAAAGAAGAATTTAGACTGTCCTGTGTCATTAAGTCAGGGCTCATTCTTGCAGATTTGGGCATGCTCTTGTTCAACAGCAGCTTGTGGGGGACCTGGACCATAGACCCTTAAAACAACAGAGGCTTCAACTTGATGTGCTCTTCACCACCTATTAAAGGAACGTTGATGAAAACAACCTGGACTGGAATTGTAGAGCATGATCTGGCTCAGAATGATGATGTAGCAAGCTCAGAGGGCATTGGTGCTATTATTTCTGACTAGAACTTTTTAGATCTTGGGAAAAAAATGTGCTAATGTTGAACTATTGTTCTCTGATAACTCCTGTAAAACCATCCCCATGCTGCTATGCACAGCTGTGCAATTTGTGTACTGCAAAAATATAGTCTGTCTGGGGACAGATAGAGGCTGAAATCCAGCCTGCCACGAGATTAGTTCCCACCAGAGGAAGGAGCATTTTTGTTTGTTTGCACAGAAGTGTAATCTACTCACTGAACTGTGAGTCCTGTAGACCTGGTCCTCTGAGAGGCATCTTTTTCTGTCTGCCTACAGAAGATGCCTTTTTCAAATTCGAACATGGACTCTGGATTGGCTTGCAGAAGCCTTAACTGCAGCCACACATGCGGGGGTTGAGATTTCCCTACAAGGAACATTTGCTTTCTGCAAATTATCTGGGACATTATCCAGGCAATAATGATGCAGGGGCCGGGCTTCAACTAGAGACAGGAAAGCTAATTTCTCTCTAAATACTGGAATCATCTTTTTTTTGGGGGGGGAGTATTCTGAAACATGGCTGTGTACAGATCCCTCCCAATGCCTCATGGTTGTGGTACAAGAACAAGGCAGGAAAGTGGTAAATTAAGGATCTCTAAAGACAGAAATTCTGCAGTAGTTATAAGCTATATTTCCCTTCCTTTCCAGAATTCTAAACCTTTAGAAAATTCTTGTCACTGTGATAACTAGAATTGACTGTCCTGAGGAGAATTAAGGAATTAAAGAAGCTACCCATTCACTATCCCTTGCTGAAGATACAGTTTAAAGGGAAGAGCAGTATTTCCTTCCCCAGGAAATGGTGGGGATACCTTTATTTATGGGAGGGGCAGTAGTTGCAGAGGGAGCTGGCACAGACTGGCATTAATCCTTTCACACAAAATAATTTTTTTTTCTTAAATGCTATGAGCATAGTTGAACCAGGTGATTGCTCTAGAATTTGTATTTTGAAAACAATATGGGTGACTAGTCATAATAGTTATGGACAAAACTTGCCATAAAATTATTACTATTTATTAGCTGACATTAGCTTTTGCATTTTTTTCTCTGCTATGAAGACATTTGATTTCTCTTTTTGAATTCTTATGGATGTTCAACAATACAAATTTATTTCTCTTTTGAGATGTCATTTGGAAAAGATCATCAACAGAATTTATGATAATCCCAAAAGAGGTGTCAGAAGCTTAAAATTAACAGAAACAACTGAGCTTAGAGCTAGTAAATAATCAATCAGAAGGCATTTGGCCAATGCCATTTATATACATTTTATATGTGTAAAACATATGTAAATATAGAAAAATAAGTTGTAAATAATTGCCTGTGGTAATTATGATTTTTGTCCGCCCATTAAAAATAACATTTCTTCTTCTCCTAGTTATATTCATAAGACTTGTTCTCATGGACATAAAGATGTGTTTATAACCCTAACTAGGCTGACCACAGCCAATCTGTCTCCCACAGTGCTTGGTCCAGAAAGGCATGTGGACCAAGCAAGAACCCTCAGAGGTCTTGCATGATATACATAAGCACAGTTGTGGGGGAAAGCCCTGGCTGTCTTTCCCAGGGACTGCTAAACAGAAATCTTACAGAATGGGCTGGTTGTTCCTGGTCCTTATCTCAAGCCACATTAGAGAAGTTTATCTCCGGTCACAGAAACAGAGATCATCGCACTGAAAGCAGAGGAGACATGGATGGAGAGAGAGAATGAACACATACCCTGTATAAGGCTTAAAATCAAGAAGGGACTGAGTCAGTTCTTTTTCTCTTGTGTGATAAGCAAATTCCCTTTATTTGAGTTGGTTTTCTAACACTAAGAATTCTTATTAAACAAGAAAAAGCTGTGGAAACACTGCTAGATTGGAAAATTAGTAAATCTGCGTTCTGGACTTTGTTCTCCCATAGATTGCTCTGTCTTTAAATAAATCAATTACTCATTCTGGACCCATTTCATCATCTACTAAGTAAAAACTATGATAAAAATGATCTCCTAATTTCCCTTTTAGCTCTAACAATCTCCCTTTCAGTGGCATGTATTATCTGGCCTTCATTTTGACATTAAATGTAAAATGCTAAGTTGAAAACAAGCTATTAGAGAAAGCATTTGCTATCCATATAGCATAGTTTGTCCAGGCAGAGAAATCAATGAAGTAGGATTGTTTTGTACAGAGGTCGAAAATTTATCTTGACTGTCACCAACATAACACAGTTAAACCATTCATTCATTCATTAACTCTCTTTTAAAAATAATTGCTACGAGCCAGATCCATTCTAATTATGGGATTACAGCAATCAACAATAGAAACAGACCCTGATGCAGCTTAATTTCTAGTGCTATTGATACAATGAACACATTAACAAATAAGTCAATTTTAAAAATTCAAATAAATGCAACCAGAGGGGTAACCAGGGTAATGGATTCTGATGAGCATGGTATACGAAGGGAAGATATCTAATTTAGCTCGGCCAATGGGAAAATTCCTCTACAGAAGGGACATTTGATATGAGATCTGGATGACTTAAAACAGCAATGATGTGATGATCTAGGGGGAAATGATAGAAGAGGAATTTCAGCAATTCGAATGAAGAAGGCATGCCAGACGTAGGCTGCCTATGTAGAAATTACGCAGGGAATGAATCGCTTATGAGGATTCCTGGTTCCCTGTGCTTGAAGATTCTCATTGAGTAGACCTGAAGAGGTCAGAATCATTTATTAATCATTCCACGTTCATAATTTTTTGGTGGATGTGCAAAGGTCCACCAAAGAAGACAGAAGAGAAATTCAAAATGGAGGCTTCTTTCTTATACAACTAAGGTAGATCACTTGGGCAATTGGAGGGAGCGGAGAAGATGGAAAGATACAAAAGTAGCATTGTCTTCGTTTTCACTCTATTAAATAAGAAATAACTGGAATCAGTCATGGATGGAGCTGACCCTTTAATTCATTCCAAAATAAATACTGCAGTCCTACAGCTTTTCACGTGTACCTGAGCGCATAAAATATTTAGAAAATTCTATCTCAGCAAATTTGGAAACTGCAGTCAATCTTAACTATCTTCCTTTACTTGCAAAGATTTAGAGTGCTTTTGAGAGAGAGGGAAAAAGCTATAACTATCATTCTAAATCAAGCCAGGACCATTAATACACCTGTCACCCTTCAGATAAAAACAAAGATGAGCACAAACTCCTTACATGGCTGAGAAATTGCTGGTAAGAAAATTGGCAGTATATTTAGATATTTGATATTACAAAACCAAAAAAAAAATCCTGGAAAAAGTATAAATGTCTGTTTCATTTATAGAACCAAGCTTCTTTTCTTAAATTCTTTCTGTTAGAATTTGAATGGGAATGGCTAAAACCAACACAACAATATAAATTTCATCAGTAGTCTTCTTGAGAAAGTGTTAATTGATTTGTTTATTAAGATTGACATCGATAGCAATTCTCTTTTCACATTCCTTCTTCTAATTTGTAACTAAGTCCCATCACTTACACAAATATAACTAAAAGCTACGACATGGACTGGATCCCTGAGGGATCTAGAACATTACGACGAGCCAACCAGTGCTCAGTGTTCAAAGTCAGCTGAGGCAGGGGCTGGTGTGGTGAAGGGAGAAAAGAATCAAACACAAAACTGAAAGTTAATTCTATTTCTGACACCTTCAGTGATTAATGGTCAAGAGGTCCCAAGTGGAAGGGACGTATCGTGCCTGGTGGGTCTTATGGTATCAAGAGCACAGCGGCTGTTCTGCTAAGGGTCAACTGTTGCTGATGGCAAGAACATAAAGTTCACGTACTTTGGTATGAAGGGTATAACTTCGGAGTAAATGCAAAAGCCAAAATCTATGACCCGTTTGTCCAGGCTTCTCCTTCCTAGAAAATCAAATCTCAGGCCATCTCCATAGAAACCTTATACTTTAAGAAGATCACTCTACACATAAACTTCAACACAGGAAGGCAGTTAATATAGAGGAAGATCTAAAATTCAGAAATAAAATCATTTGGGTTAGTGTCTTTTTTTTTTTTTAATTTTATTTCAGCATATTATGGGGGTACAGATGTTTAGGTTACATGTGTTGCCCTTGGGTTAGTGTCTTGAATAGGACCAGTTTCAATTGCATGCGACCTTCACAGGGACCCCAAAAGCGGTCCCAAACCTGGGGTTTTATGCTCTGCAGTGGCTGCCTTGAAATTCTGACTATTTTTGTCTTTGAATTTCTGTTTGGGAAGTGAAGTCTGGTAGAACAACGTCACATGCATGCATTGAGGGCTTGTAGCCTGGGTGTAACCTGTCCTGCCTCCCACACCAACCCAGCTTCCTGCCTCTCCTAGATGAGTTCTCTGCCACCTGCTCTGTGGCCCCCACCCGGCAACTGCCGCCGTCCTTCACACGCGATGGAGGGTCCAGGCACAGGCATGGGGAGGGTCAGGGTTAAACACATGCCCTCGGCACAGAGTTGCAGGCAGGACTCCGTGCGCCTTTAAACTGTTATAGGTCTGCACTTTCTCCACGAGTTTTCCACCCCCAAAGGAGGTGGAAATAAAATAGGAAATAAAAAAACACCATGATTGCTAGAGAGAGAGAATGTAGAAGAAAGGGATTTTCTTTTTTTTTTTTTTTTTTTAGTGCCTTTTGAACGAAGGACCTTGCATTTTCATCTTTCACAGGGCCCCACAAATTACGTAGCTGGCCCTGATTCTAGATCTACAGTACTAGCTGTGTGATCCTGGGAAAAATCACTCAGTCACTCTACGTTTATTACTTCATCTGTAAACTGTGGATTTTGTTTTCTGTTGCACAAGGCTGCCAACTGAAAACACCGTTATCTTGATAAGAAACATAGTATCAGGAGGACACATAATGAGTTGCCTTTGAGCTGATGGATTCAGGGTTACTTCTGGTTCTAAATCACTTTAAACATATAAAGCTATGCGTCATCCACTAGAACCACCAATTCTAGAAGTCTCACTGCCAACTCAGAGGGGGAGATATGTTTCTCAAGTATCAGATTAGAACTTGACGACACTTCCCACAGACTTCATTTTATTAATATGTATCTTAACCAGATTGTATAATATTCTTTTGCAGCGTATTTAAACTATGTAGCAGATTAAATAAGATTATGTTGCCTAACTTAGAAACATAATTGTCACTTTCAACACTATAATGCCATTATTATATTGTCACAGGAAAATGTATTTTGTGTTTCAAAACATACCGGAATGAATTCTGGTAATCTAGCCTCTCTGAATTTTGGAGGCATACTGACAGTAATGCATTTTGAGATTTCAGTAGTGGTTGTTAGGGATGTATAAATTAAATAGTACCGTCTTCCTCTCTGTAGCTTTTCTCTGCCCTGTATCTCTAATTAAAAATTCACATACTAGAAGGAGAGTTAGATCTAAGATACCCTGATGTCATGTTGTATATCCTCTCTCTTTCCCTTTCGGTAACTTGTCCTTGTGTGTCTTTCTTAGCCATCTCTATATCTTAACTGGTTAAAATTTAAATACACCAAAGCCCATGCCAATTTCTAATTTAATGATAAAAAGGAACTAAAAATTCATGTGAAAATATTCCAGAACTGTTGGAAGTTTTTTTTTTTTCCTTTCATATTGCTGAGAAATACAGTCTTTTAACTACTTTATACTCAGGAAATATTTAGCCCAGGATACAGAAAGATTATCTTCTTATGCAGGATCAAAAGTAAGTACATATTGGAATCATTTCTCTAAAGCCTGATTTCACCATGAAGGCAGAGTTATTAGAAGCACATCTTGCCTATAAGTAGAATTTAAAATTTATAAACATACCAGATAGTCTGTACTTTATGGCACAGGAGGAGGAAATATATAATTTGGTATTGGGGCTTATTTTTATTGTCCTACACATATAAATTATCTTCCCTCCTAGACCATATATTAGGTTGACGGGCCGTATTTAAATTCAGGTCTGTAGAACGTATTCCACTCTCATCGCCTGGGGAGTCACAGAATGTCAGGTACATTGGAAAAGTTAGAATCAGATCTGACTATAGAAGAAAATTCTTCATTAAATTTTTTCAAATTCACTGAAGATTATATAATCTTAAGAGGAAGGGAAATTTTACAGTTCTTCTCTTCTATACTACTATCATTTCAAGCAGAAATAATCAGATTATATATAGCAAAAAGATTTTTGAAATATTAAAGAAACCAGCAGAGAATACGTGATTGAAAAGGAGGACACCTGACAGCCACTATGTGTAAGGAGGGGATCTAAGGATCTTTGAGTCTTTTGTGCTAAGAAAATGAAGAAAGAAGAAGTGCATATTTCAATGAGCTAAAAATAGACTCCATCTCTCAAATGGGGCTCCATGGCTACATCTATCAGGCACTGATCTGCTCTGCACTGTTATTTCATGACATTTTCTCTAGTCACATATTTCCAAGTTCAAAGCTCACTATAAATGACATAGAGAATGACATAAATCAGATCACTCAATATCCTGATCGTAGAGCTCTTATCTAATTTTTTAACTCCACAAACCCCTTAACCACACATTATAACATTAATCCTAACACATTTTGCAATAAATTTGCTGACGTTCCCTTGATGCTACTTCCCTTTTCTTTCCCCACATATTCTTAAATCGTCATTTTACCTAGTTCTCTTTTTCTTGTTCAGTTTTTACATTCTCACATTTAAAAAATCATTTAATGCTGTTTCAAAATTTAGCCATATTTATGTTAAAGTTAAAATGAGTTCACAGAAATATGTGTCCTTAATATATGAATGTGCCTATGAAATGACATAAAATCATATTTTGTATATATGTATTTGTATATGCAGACATGCGTACAGCCATAGTCTTTTCAACTCTTGCAAAATTAATCAAATTTCACATGGTGTTAAAGTTTAAATCTTTTCCAACTGCTACATTGTGACTAGATAGCAAGTAATATGTATGATTTTTATCAATACAGAATGAATGTCCTGAGATTAAGATGACCTTCTAAAATTGTGTTATAAAATTACTTAAGTTTAGAGCATTCAAAAATAGCACTATTAAGTGAATTTGTAGGTCTATTTATTTACTCTCAATTTGTTTCCAGAAATGAAATCACTACCACCATCTTGCTTTAATTATGAAATGTCACCTATTCAATAACTATCTTTTTTTTTGCACTAGAGTTGATATACCGAAAGATAAAATGTATCCTCTGTCTTCTGTAATCTAATAAAACAAATTATATAGTTAGACAGATATAGATGTATCTATAGATAGTCCCTCATTTTACATATATATAGGAACCATCATATTTTAGAAGGATAAATCACAGAAAGCACAAATCACTGCAGCTCAGATACAAGAAAATGTTGACGAAAAACCCAAGTTAAAAATAAAATTAAAAATATTTCAAAATTACTAAGAGCAAATGTCAAATGTTCTCATCACAAAAAACTGAAAGTATATGAGATGATGGATATATTAATTAGTTTGATTTAATCATGCATCAATGTATGTATATATCAAAATATCACAATGGACCCCATAAATATGTACAGTTAACCTTTGAACAACATGGGCTTGAGCTACGCAGGTCCACTTGTACATGGATTTTTTTTTTTTTTCCATCTCTGCTACCCCTGAGACAACAAGACCAACTAGCTATTCCTATTCCAACTCCTCTTCAGCCTGCTCAGTGTGGAGAGAATGAGAACAGAGACTTTTATGGTGATTCACAGCCACTTAATAATTAGCAAATGTACTTTCTCTTCCTTCTGATTTCTTAACATTTTCCTTCCTCTAGCTGTCTTTATTGTAAAAACGTAGTATACAATACATGTAATATGCAAAACATGTGCTAATTGACAGTGTTTTGGTAAGGCTTCTGGTCAACAGTAGGCTATCAGTAGCTAAGTTTTGGGGGAGTCAAAAGTCACATGAGAACTTTGACTGCTCAGGAGATCAGTGCTCCCGTGGTTTTCGAGGGTCAACTGTACAGTTATTATTTGCCAAATAGGAAGAAAAAAACAGATTTAAGGAGAATACCAACAAAATCTTTTAAATAAATAAAATTAACAAATACCACCGTAATAACCTTCACAAAAAAGCAATTTTGGTGATTATTGCCATTGTTGTTTTGCTGTTTTGTGAAAGAGGGTCACCCCAGACACTGGTGCTAGGACAGCCACACTCAGGAAGGAATCACTGACAGAGTTTATGAGTGTGCTTTGGGAGAAGACAACGGGAATTTTTCTACACTCACATATCTCGTGTCATAGGAGAAAAATACACAAAAGTCAGTGTTTAGCTGTTAAAGAAAATAATAAATAAAATCGTGTGCACTTTCTCTTCCCAGTTATTGTTCTGATTGATCTTTATCTATATCTATCTATATGTCATTTAAATCTCCCAGTTATTATAGAAAACTCTTCATGCTATTATCACTTAATTGTTGAGGATAATGGAACACACGTAAGTAACATGGCTAAGTTTCTCTCCTGGTAAACGGAAAGCTAGGATGGGATTCATGATTCTAGGTCCGAATGTGGATTATTAACAATATTGTTTAGAGTATTATTAGCCCCTCAAACACACTACACGTGGGCACACACACACATACATGAGCACAGTTTATTTGTATGCATGTTAATCTATTTGAAACTGCATGGATTTCTTTATAATTTCCTACCTTCCTTGTGGGATTTCTTTTGGATTTATAGATGGATGATCATTCGTGTGAAGTAGATGCCCACTTAGTTGTGCTATCATTCAAATTAGCTAAAGAGAGAGTCTATTTCCTCTTTCTCCTTAACTATGAGCATCTCCTACCTTCCTGAAATGTCACACAATTAGATGTTTGAAATTTCTGCTGCATAAACATCAAGCATATATTAAAACATTCATCAGGAGAATGTTAATTTTAAGTGACAGAAACTAAACTCAACCTAGTTTAGGGAATAAGGAGAATGTATTGAATTGCAGATACTATGTGAAGAAGAAAAAGCAAAAACTCTAAGAATGGGAGAGAAACAGCTGGGCTTTGGGAATAGCTAGAATCAGGGATGAGAATGTTGGGAGGATATCCTCTTTCTCTCTCTCTCTCCTTCGTCAGATACCTGTCCCTCTCCCTGTATCTCCATTTCTCTATCTCTTTAAAGCATGTCAGTTTTGTTTCTCTACAGAATTTGCTATGGTTTGAATGTTTGTGTCTCCCAAAATTCATACAATATGTTTTATAAGGATGCACACACGTTTAAGAATATATGTTTTACATACATACATATATGTGTATGTGTGTATACATATATTATATAAAGTGGATGCTATTGGAGAGAGAAAATAGAAAATCAGAGAGAAAAGGAAAATAATGCAATGCAATGCAGTATAATACAAGGAGAAATGCAAGAATAAAAATTCTCCAGACAAAACGATGATAACAATGTCCTAATCACTGGGGAGGAAAATAAAATAAGAAAGAAATACGATATAAATGAAAGTATATTTTTAAATATCTTTATGTAACTAAGCAAGGAGTTAACACAACTGTTTAGCAATCTTATGAAACATACATATCTAGGGATAGCAAATACAGATTTATTAGCTCCTTACACTGACAGCAATTTTGGATGCAATATCAAGTATCATATCTGAAAAACCAAGAAAATGCCAAATGTATAACATTATTGGTTAGTGTAGCAAAGTGAATTTTATATCTGCCTTACTCTGGAAACTTTTTAGTTTGCCTAGTTTTAGTTATGAAATCATTATACAATATCTCATAAATAATTTATAGATGTTCTCTATTTTGGGAAAATAGTACAAAGAAAAATGTCTGCATTTATTTGACTGTTTGCAACACAAACAAGAGCTACAATTGACTAAGAAGGGGTGAGATGATCTAAGTTTTCTGCACGTTTATTTTCATGGTTAGATCAAACGTGGTTTCTGGCTTCCTCCTTCTCCACTCTTGTTATAAATACATGGCTAGGAATCACATCCTATCACCTTAAATATAAGGTCTATACTTATGCGTATTTTCCCATAAACATGAGAAAAATTGTCCCAGTAAAACTACTTAGCAATTGTCAGTGGGGAAAGGGGATAGTGTAAATACTTTACTATTGTCTAATTTTCTATAAGTATTGGAACAAACCTCTTAGAACCAAGTTAGTAATTGAGCTTTCACTGGTCTTAATTAAGGATATTCTATATTTATTCTAGAAGCCAGACTCCAGATCCTTTGAGAACTGCTGTTGAATATTGTTCCCATCTTAGCAAACTGTCCACACTCACGTGTTTGACAGGTCATAGCACAATATAAGCACTTACCCATTGTAAATGATGTGTTATAATAGCTTTATAAATGAAGGTACTCTAGTTAATACATACCTTGTGATGGATTGCTATAAGTTTCATTATTTCTGAATCATCTATACTCGGTTCTATACCTCTCATATATCATGTTAGAATATGTGTAAAATTACAAGTCCTGTTTGTATCACATACAGTCAACAAATCCTGTTCAAGCTTTCTAAGGAATATCTTATTAGTTTCATTAGGAGTTATTTTGAAAACATCCTCATTTCCTTATTTTTGTAATTCAAATTTGGAAGAGAGAATTTGTTTGGACATATTGTTATAACTTGGCGCATAAATCAAAAATAATACTGCCACGGAATTAGTAGAACTTTATCTTCGTATGAAGTGAGAGATAGTCAGAATGCTACACTCTTACATCATACCCTCTGCAAATCTGTACCAACAACATCCTTAAAACACAACAGTCATATACAGCACACACAACACAACACACACGTGTACACAACCCAGACAACCACAAACAACCTGCTACTGTTTGAATGTTTGCATCCCCTTCAAAACTCAGGTACAAATTTAATGCCAATGCAACAATATTAAAAGGTGTCACCTTTAGGAGAGGATTAAGCCGTGAAGGCTCTGCCCTGATAGGTGGGCTCCGTGCCTTGTACAAACGGTGGAGGGAGGTGATGCCCTCCTGTCTCTTCCACCGCATGAGGACACAGCAACCATCCGCTCTGGGGCACACGCAGCAATGAGGTTCCAACTTGGAAGCAGAGATTGGGCCCTCAACAGACACCGCACCAACCTGCAGCCACCTTGATCCTGGACTTGCTAGTCTCTCGAACTGTGAGAAATAAATTTCTATTGTTTATAAATCACCCAGTCCGTGGTATATTGTTACTGCAGCCAGAACAGACTAAGACACAGCCATTTCTGCTCCAAGGGTATCTTTTCTCAGGCCATTTTCTTTGCCTGGGATAGTCTTTCTCCCTCTCTGATTATTTTGATCTAGTGATTTTACTAATGAGCAAAGAAAAGAGAACATGACTGAGAGATGAAATGGAACATTATGCTTTGAATTTTTAACCTGGATACATATAAAGTATATCTTCTTATTCCCTAGGCTGAATTCTTTATTTCATCTCTTCTCTATGCATGGTGGGTAGAATAATGATTTAATTACCCCTAAAAGATGCCCTGAGGTCTGCAATCTGTAAATATATAGCCTTATATAGCAAAAGGCTCCTTTGTCACAGGTGCTGTAAAATAAAAAATTAAAAAAACCTGAATAAAATACAGTAAGAGGGATTTTGCAAATATGATTAAGTTAAGAATCTTGAGATGGTGAGATTATCCTGGGCTACGAGGTAGATCCAACGTAATCACAAGGGTTCTTATAAGTGGAAGGAGGAGGTTAGAGTCAGGAAGATAGATCTGAAGAGGCTACTCTGCAGACTTTGAAGGTCATGTGGCCGCCAATTAAAGAAGGCAGGTGGCCTCTAGAGTCTGGGAAAGGCAAGAAAACGAATTCTTCCTAAAGCTTCCAGCAGAAATGCAACTGCACTTTCACCTGGATTTTAGGAGTTCGTCTATTTCCTATGCTACAGACTTTCCCAGAAAGTTATTGACATAATTTTGGAAAATATTTTAATGAAGAAGTTGACAATTAAAGTCAGGATTGCACATTAATTAAAATACGTAAAATTTATATTCATGACACTACTTTGAATTTTAAATTTTTTCAATGAAAACATGCCATACTTAGAGATTCTTAGAAAATTCTGCATATTCATCCTGTCCTCCTCCAACAGATACCCCCATAGCGACAAAATGCAATTTTTAAATAGGTTCATAAAAATATGTGGGTTTGACTGGCATTCAGCTTTCAATAAATGTTGATTGAATATTCAGTCGCTATTCTAAGGATCGGAAAATACAGCAGTAAACAAACCTTACCAAAGCCCCGACCTCAGGCTGTTTACATTCCACTGGCATTATCTGATGTTTGAAAAGATTCCACTTCCAAGTCAATAGATTTTTCAATGAGATATAAAAATAGTGAAAAGAAGGAGAATAAAAAGAGATAAGAGAAAGCAAAGAAAGCATACAAGATGTACACTATCTGCCCATGTGAACACAGTGATACACTTTCAATCTTTTTGACTTCCGAGTGATGGGCGGAACCCACAACTTGCAGCCTTCATTGACTATGTGGGCCTAAAAGTTTGGAGAGAAGATATGCAAGGTTCGGTTTTGGATGGGTAAGTATGAGATGCCAATTAAATATGCTAGAGGAAAAGCAGAATAGCAGCTGAATGTAAAAGTCTGGCCTGCAGGGGAAGAATTTCAACTGCAGATAAAATGTGGACGTCATCAGCCTACAGATGATAAAGCACATAGCAACTGCGGCATGGATCATAATGAGATTCAGAAGTATAAGCACCACTGGTTTCTCAATCCCTCCTTCCTCCTCCTCTTCTTCTTCCTCCTCTTCTTCCTCCTCCTCTTCTTCTTCCTCCTCCTCTTCCTTCTTTTTCTTTTTCATGTGGCTATCAGACAGGCCAGAGTTAAATCACAAATACAATTTTCTTTGTTTATCATTTTGTTCCTGGCACTTTAGTAAATACGACCTTGCTTCCTTCCCATGGGTATAATCTCATCGCTTACACAGTGGGCTCACACACGCTGCTGATACACTCTATGCACCTAACTCGCCGTCCACTTTAGATTTCCGCTGCCACCAACTATATCTTCTGTCTTTACCCATCTACCAAAACTGAAAGAAAGACACACATTTTTATATTTCTTCACGGAATGTCTAATCTAAGAGTAAACCAGGGTAAAACACAAAGGTGGGTCCAGATTTGAGGATCACGGACAGAGATGACTTACACTTCACTCATTACACTCACTTTGTAAAGACAAATTCAAACTAGCTGAGAACGCAAAGAGAGCGCACACAGTTCTGCAGTGCCTCGATTGTTCCTCCGGGAGGCAGGCCAGCAACTGGACGGCCTCCACGTACAGCATGCAAACAGGATTCGCCAGGTCAGAAAAGCCTGAAAATTTTGTATCACTTTAAACTTAGACCCTGAAGCCCGTCAGTGTTCGAAGACTCACCCTGTTACCATAGAAGGAAAATCTCGTGCCACCAGTTACACATTTCCTTACTCTGATTCTTACTGAACCACGAGGTCTATTTGCATTTTCCGTGCAACTGGCCTCATCATAGCCTACTATGTAGTAGAGATCAATTCACATTTTACTGAAGGTTTCTGGAAGGGACTGTGGAAGGATATTACCACACACAGGATGTAATTTCATGTATCTCCCTTCTCAAGTCCCTGCTGCCAGGAATCTCATAACTTCTCCCCACTCACTGGCAGTTTTTCTCATCTGTTACACAGAGCATTTTAGGCTGGGCCCCGTATCATCACACCACTCAGCAAAGAGCCCTTCGGAGCCACCATCATGAGAAAGGCGTCTGGGATTATAAACAACAAATACGATTTCCTGACACTCAGTTGCTCAACAAAAGCACTGCGAGACGATAGTTTGGATTTATGGAGAAGTCTCCTCTGGCCTTCAAAAGTACACCTTTAATGCTGTAAGAACTTGTGTCTTAAAAACCTTCAAACAATCCAATTTATGTATTGACGCATTTACTGAAAAACTAGAGACTGTAGAGGTTAAGCACCTGGTAATATGTAAAAGAAATTAAGCTATAATTAGAATTTCTGCTTTTACATCTGATCAGTATTTAAAAGAATTATTGCTCCTTTAATAATATTTTGAACATTTTATTAACATAATTTATCTCCATTGCCCTTCCCTTGGTTTGTTTCTGTTGATATATGACACACTCCAGATTACTAGAAATAAGTTATTACAGTGAGCAGTTTCTAATTATTTCCTCTGATTAAAGTTCAGATATGTCAAGGAACCCATCCCACATGTTGCTGTTTAATGGGAAAAACTGCACTTAATAATTCATCTCTGCCATTTAAAAAATATATGAATTGGAGTTTTCATTAATATCTGTGAAGTGCTTTAATTTTTTTATTTCTCATTTCCTGCTAAGTTACTGAGGGATCATTTGCCATAGCCAGCATATCTTAGGAAAAATAAAGTACTGCTCTGATCAATAAAAGTATTATATGCTCTGTCTGTATATGGCGGAACACAGTCAAGCATCTGTCAGAGAAGTTTATAATCAGATGCAAATCTAGCGTGTGTTTGCTATGTCTACAACCCTTCAGCTGCTCTACTCGTTTTCTCTCTGTCCTTATCAATTCCTCAGTTGGTAGTAGAATAAAATACTCTATTATGCTACGCAGCTCTATTAATAGACACCAATAGTTCTCAAACTTTAAAAGCCAGAGGGTTTGTTAAAACAGATTGCTTGGCCCACCACCAGAATTTATAATTAAGTAAGTCTGAGAAAGGACCCAGGAATTTGCATTTCAAATAAGTTTTCAGGTGCCGATTCGGCCAATGGACTACATTTTGACAGCCATTGCTATATTATTTCTTAAAATCTAAAACACTAAGTTTTTTCATTGCTTTTGATCGATAGTATATGATAAAAATAAATATTAATCTTAATAGGAACAGGGAAACAAATCTATTTCTAATTAGATGTGCAACTTCCTCTTACTTTTTTATTTTTATTATTTTTCTCTGCTGTTTTGTGCTGCCACACTCTGCCACAAAGAGTCGTATCATTCATCATTTTGCAATGTCTGTACCTGTCCTTACATCCGCAATGACATGTTTTGAAAGCAGAGTAACTTTTGGATTTTTTTAGTGTGTCAGGTAGCCACTAAGACGGAATTTGGAGGTATGGGTTATTAGAAGTCATGAGCGACCATCCCTTTCAGGAACACACTTGTTGCCCCAGCTGCTGGAGGTGCTCTCAGTCAACAATCTTCAGCTGATCCTCCCCAAGGATCACCATAGCTCCAGGGTGACCTTGAACAAGATCATCCCCTTGCAGGGGTGGCCCACGTATCAATGCATTAACTCATGAAGGTAGAGATGTAACTGCCTGGACATTTCAGTCTAATGAGGGACAATTGTCAGTCCAGTTTAGCTCTGGAGTACACCTTGGGTGCAAGGCTGTTGCTTTCATCACGGCATGAGTTCAGCCAAATTCTGCTTCTTTGCACTTCCTTCCATGGATAGTGATCCCAAGGGCATTACCAAAAACAAAAACAAAAAAAGTAAAAAATAACCAAAAAAATGAACAAAAAAAATTTCACACACTAAACTCCTAAGACCCACAACTAAAGGACACGGGGAGCATTGTAGAGGGGAAGGGCACACCTCTAACCCTAGCTTGGGTGAGGCAAAGACATAAAATGTAACCATAATGCCTGTACCCTCATAATACCCTGAAATAAAAAAATAAAAATAAAATAAATAAATAAATTGGGGAAAAAAAAAAAAAAGAGTGGGCTTCCCAGAGAAACTAACTCACAACAGAGGTGAAATAAGTCCCTACATAATACTACAGCAGGGACTTTGCACAAGGTAAAGGAAATAAAGGATCACTGGAAAAGAATGTGTACAAGAAAGAGATTATGGAATCACAATTTGAAAGAAGCAAGAACCCAGAGGCAAAGTCTACCTATTTATAGTTCTGACGGGGATCCCAAAAGCAGCAACCGTCACTACAAATGGTTGTGGACACTCTATGTGGTCCTATTCCAATGACAGAAACTATACCATGTGAATCAGGCTACACGTCCATGAAATATTTCTAGTGTATTTTGAACTTGTACAACAAGTTAATGAATTAGGAATTCGTTTTATACGTGTTAAAATCTAAACGCCAGGCTGGGCGCAGTAGCTCACACCTGTAATCCCAGCACTTTGGGAGTCTGAGGTGGGAGGATCACTTGAGGCCAGGTGTTCGAGACCAGTCTGGGCAATTGCGGGACCCTGTCTCTGCAAGAAATAACCAGATTAGCCAGGCGTGGTCTTGCGCACCTGTAGTCCCAGCTCTGTTACATGAAAAGCTGAGGCGGGAGGATCCAGGAGCTTGAGGTTGCAGTGAGCTACGATGACACCACTGCACTCCAGCCCAGGCAACAGAGTGAGACCCTATCTCCAAAAAAAATACATAAATAAATAAAAAATAAATAAATAAAATTAAATATCCATGATAAGTAGACAATTTAATATAGGAGTTTAGGTCGGTGATATTAATTTGATGATGATAAGCATAGCAATGGTATTTATAGCCATGGGCCTGGATAAAATTACCCAAAGAATGAATGTGATATGAGAAAAAGGTGAAAGGGTTGAGCACTGGAAAAAGCCAGAAGTTAAATGTCAGAAAGGAGGGAAAGAGGCAAAGGAAGAGACTAAGCAGGGTGGTCAGCTGGGGAGGAGGAAACAAGGATTTTGCAGGGAATCCATAGACAGCTTTGGAATATCACCTCCACCTAGCACATCAAGCGTGACATGTGGGGTATTGATGCTGGAATAAGATGTGGGTGCAGTGTGTCTTTTAGCTAAAGATAAGGGAAACACAGTCATATCCAGGATAAGATACAAAGGGATGGACAGAGGTACTGACGGTGTAGAGATTCAACTAAACCCACCCACACATCTTAGAATTTGTGCAATTCTGTATAAGACTAACAATACCCTGAGACTCTGACCAGTGATGATCGGGGCCTCAGTGGTTCCATGCAAAAGACAGGAATGGCATTTCTCTGGTCTATAAGGAGAATTTTATTTTGAATCCATAAATGGTCTCTATTTTTCAGAAGCAAATCAGGGTGAGCTCATCCTGGTATCGTTTGTCTTCCGTGTAGGCAATTCCGTATAACAATTACACTTTGCCTTCTCTCAGCAGACAGTTGCAATTGTTGTCGGAGGAAATCAAGACAAACAAAATGTGGCTGCCATGTATAAGGTTGCAGGAAAGCATTCCCATAATAGCTGTTTGCTAAAGGCAATGTTTTATAGTCTTAATTATAACACCGCTGGAAAATCATGAAATGTATATACAAATTCATTTACCTCATTTATTCTTCACCCTTAGGTGCAATATTGTAAACAACTGTATTTGAAATCTGGAACAGAGATTTATTTCACACCAGTGTTTACTTATTCCTAGTGAAACGGACTTCCGTCAAGCCGTGTGTTATCATGTGGAACACTTTGGCAAGCTAGAGTTTTAATTCCAGCAAATGACACATATTTTATGGTTTCAAATGCTTTTTTTGTTGTTATGGCTGAAGAACCTAGTAATAATTGTAAAATGTGAGCTCTTGATTACTGAGAAGATATTTTGGTAAATAATTCAATAATTACCACCTCCATAATATTAATGCAAATGAAGAGGAAAGGAATATACAGGAAAACCATCACAACGTTTTGCTTTATCACTAAGTGAAAGTCTAGTCATCTCTGAGAAGTATATGTTTACTTATTTTGAGTAGAGCAAAAGAAACTAAACAAAGCACGTAATGATGGATATAATGAAGTCTAATTAGAAAACTGGACATATGGATGTGTCTTTCCATCTCTGATTTTCATACCTCTTTGGAAATTTAAAACAATTCTAGCATTACATATTTGAATCCTTACATTCCTTATTCTTCAGATTTCAAGTCAAGGTATAACAGCAGCAGAGATACGAATGCATTAGTGAAAGATTGGCTTTCAGAGGTTAGGACTGAAGGTCAGAGAGAGGATAATCCCCCTACTAACCATGTGAGTGAGAATTTCAGAGTTTATTCTGTTCTATGTCCTTTCTATGTCACATATTTCTAAGGATGTCATGGATGAGCTAAAACCAAACTCTTCTGGGAGAGGGGATCTGACTGTCTACCTCACAAAGATGTTCCCATTTTCCAGGGTAGCTCCCTATACGTCATCAGATTCCACAAGGCATCTAGGGGAGACAGATGAACTAGTAACATTATTTTAAAATGTTTTATCAATCGAGGTTCTAGGCAAAAACCAGAAAAGACTAAAGCACTCGGTGCATTCATTTAGAAAGAGATTTCATATAGGAAGATAGTAAATGATACAAAAGTCATTGGAAGAGTTAGAGGGACGCATGTTGGTCTGGGACTTCAGGAATGACCCCCAACCCCTCAGAACTGACCTGCCACAGAAGCTAGTGCCGCTGAAGCCACTGAGATGACGATCACACTGCCGTGGTCACATTCCGGACAGCAGAGAGCCAGAGTCCGGAAGCCACCACTACACAAGTGTCTCCCAACATACAAAACGGGTGCCTGGACCCTGGCACATATAACTACCTCTCTACAATGGGGAAACCAGGGAAGAGAAACTGGAATTCTGTAGAAAAACTTCACATCTCCATGACCTTGCCTACCAGCAGTGAGCAGTCAAAAGGGCAAGAACATGGCCTCATTCTCACTTAGGTTTTCCAAACCTCATATGAGCGGCTCTTTCTGGTTGGAAGGTAATTAACATCCAGAACCTTCACTACAAAGGAGTGTTGAAAATGTAACTTTTAGTTTTTCAACATCTGCATTAGAAAGACCTGCTGGAAGACTGATGGAATGGAGAAGGAGAAAAGCAAACTTTAATACCTACCACAAATGCAATTTAAAGACGCATATTAATTTTAAATAAAGGTACTATACGAGAATGCTTTTCATTTTGGACTGTGTGAGCTCATATGCTGAAAATGTTCGCCAGACCTTCCGAGATACTCATCCTTCTCTAAGGTTTACCTAAAGTTCATTCTATAGCAGAATTATAGAGTAAAGCAACATGACATATTATGTTTCTTCTAGATCCTAAATCCTTGATACATGTTATATATGCTACACTGGTAACTTATTTTCTCACATTCCATGACAAGCATAAATATAAGCCATTTGTTCATATATATTAATCTTTAAACCTCAACAGCAATGATGGCATAAACCATGGAAGTTGATTATTTTTATTTTGAATTAGTGAATAATTTTCTTTTTGGTACTTAAGTCAATGAATCTGACTTTCCTAGAGAATAGGATATTGCCATAGTCAGAAAATTTTCCTCTATCTGAAGTGGTTTATTAAACTAATGTTTAGCATTTTCTTCTTTTAATCTATCAATATTAAATAAATATACATTGAAATAATATTATGAATTAACATTCAAAATGGATTTATTTACTCTTTTAACTTCCTTAAATGACAGCATCAAGGCCTTTAGCTTTGTTAATATCACGCCTGATATTTTTATATGTAGTAAATAAAAATTTCATTTTCATTTGAATTATCAGTCATCTGAGTTTCATTCTGCATATGACACTGACAAATATGTCAGAATGCTTAAATGTGGACAAACATCTCTCGGGAAAAAATAAGAAAAGTAAATATACTATTGCCCTAAGTGTTTAATAAACCTATAATTAATGAGATGCAAGAAACAACTTTATATTTACCATTATCTTTTTCCTGCTAGAAAAATATGCATTTGAGTAACAGAACCTGATACAACTTCTCCCACCCGCTCACCAGGACTATGATGTCAAATTTTGAGAGTCTAGAAGGAGTTTCTTCTCTCTGCAGAGTCAATGCAGATAAACATGCACAGTGCATACTTGGGGGGAAGGTTTCGGTTTTGTTTTACTTTGATTTTTCCTCTCCATCTTTGATCTCCTTTCTGTGACTGTGAAAACCCACCTCACTCCCCAAAATTGACGAGCTCTGGGGGAGGCAGCCCCTTACCCTTTCCTGAGGAAAGATGCTGGTATGCCCAGGCTTTATTTTGTCTTTCTGCCAGTTAGGTCATGGAAAAGCGGCTCCAAATTTCCACCTAATGATGCTAAGAAGCAAGGAGGGCAGGCAGAAGTATCTGCAGCGTCCAGAGGCCAGGGAGCAGTGGCCGCAGGACTGACGGGGTTGGAAGGGTCCAGACCTGCTGCTGAAGAGGGATAGTCGTCAGTCCGGTGGTCGGGGGCTGGAGCAGTGCTGTGCTCACCGGACTGCATCTGTTCCTGTTTGGGTCTTTGTTTCTGACTGTCTCGTCTCTAAATTCCTGCTCACTTTTGAGCTTCTTCCCTAAGCCTTCACAGGGATTCTGTGAGTGGTCATATCCCTCAATAAATGTCTGCCTTTTTTAAATCAGAAAGAAGCAATTTTTCTTTTGGGTTTTTTTTTACTTGCAATTAAGACTGCCAACTAGTACAGAAATAGGAAAACCAGAATAGCGCACGTAATTTTGGCAAATAAAGACAATCGTAATTTGTGATGATATTAGTTTCCTGATGGTGCTATAACAAATTCCCACACACATGGTAGCTTAAAACAACCGAAATGTGTTCTCAGACAGTTACGGACATCAGACATCTGAAATCAGGGTGTTCTCACGGCCAAACTCCCTCTAAAGGCTCTAGGGGAGAATCGTTTCTTGCCTCTTCCAGCTTCTAGTGTCTCATGGTATTTCTAGGCTTGTAGCAATATAACTTCTATCTCTTCCTCCTCCTTCACATGGCCTCTGTGTTTCTGTGTGTCCTTTTCAGTACCTTATGAGGACATTCTCATTGGATTTATGGCTCCCTCTAATCCACTGTGATCTCATTCTATCCTTACCTAATTACATCCACAAGGAGGCCCTACTTCAAAATAAGGTCACATTGTGACATTCCAGGTAGATGTGAATTTCTGGGGAACACAATTCAACAGACTTTTATGGTGATCTTACATAATGTGGCCTGAAGACTGGGAAAATGCAATTGGGGGGACGGTAATCTGTCACCCCATTTGTGTACTGGGACAAAATAGTCAATTAAATTATCTCCTTGAAATGAAGGCAAGGCTTTGGGGCCTTCACTGGTACTTCCAAAACACAAAGTGCATCAGAAAGTCAAGCACTATGGGAAAGCACAGCTGCCTCACAGCAGTCAGTATCTTCAGCAAAGAGAATGACAGGTCACATCTCCAAAATATCTATCATTTTGGCTCACGGTACAGGTCGAAGCCTTGAGACTATCACTCTGTTAAAAGGATTGCTAAACTTTCAACATCACAGGTCAGGCATCTTGAAATTTAAGAGTACACTCAATTTCATCCTAGAAATTAACGAAGTTTGACAAGTGAATTCACAGCTGTTTCAGGACTGTTATGTGAACAATAGGCACTGATGGGGATGCTAGGAACACTAGTAGCTAAAAATTATTTACATAAATACGTGGTTTGTTTGGGTTAGGATGTTAGAGATGCTTCAATGCTGCAGTTGAAATAGACTCCCTGATTCCAAAAGCCGGAAGTTAACAGGTTGTTGGGTCAGAAGAGGGGCAGAAAGACCAGGGGCAGATTTGCATTAATAACCACTTCGGACATCTGAACGTCATGATCAACACTATTGTTTAACCCCCAGTGACCTTCACGGCAAGCTCCTTGGACATAACATTAATGTAATATGTGCTAGGGCCATATTGTATTTATACAGCTTTACATATTCTATCTACACAGCTAAAGAGTCTCCAAATGAAATGTGCAGAATTCTGAAGTGATTCACTTCAGTGGAGAATCATGATTTCTCATTGAAGTTCCAGAACTAAATCCCTTAAACAGACCTGGTACCCTTGAATTAAGAGGATTTTAGGTACTCAAGAGGAAAGATTGTATAATGAAATCACAGATAAATACAAACCTCCCAGCCTTCTCCAAAAGACGTTGCCAAATTTACCAATGGGCACTGGCTCTGAATTGATACTAGTTCCTAGGCAAATAAATAAAACTGCAATTTTTGCCTATATTTACCTCCCAGTATACCCAGTGGGATGCCGACATGGATTCAATGTTTGTCCTCTCCAAATCTCAGGTTGAAATTTGGTCCCCAGTGTTGGAGGTGGGGCCTGGTGGGAGGTGTTTGGGTTCTTAGTGGGGAGGATCATGGGGGTGGATCCCTCATGCATGGCTTGGTTCCTTCCCCATGGTAACGAGTGAGTTCTGCCTTTATTAGTTCTCACGGGAGCTGGTTGTTTTTTGTTTTGTTTTGTTTTGTTTTTATTTTAAAGAGTCTGACGCCACCTCCTTTTGCTCTCAATCCCTCTCACCTTGTGACGTGCCTGATCCCGTGTTTGCCTTCTGCCTCGATCGGAAGCTCCCCGATGCCCTTGCCAAAAGTAGCTACTCATGCCAAGGTTCTTGCACAGTCTGCAGAACTGTGTGCCAAATAAACCTCTTTTACTCATAAATTACCCGGCCTCAGGTATTCCTGCTCTGAGAAGATGGTAAGTAAAAAGCCATATCCCTGGAAAAGTCAAAGAGATAAAAACCTCCATCCAAGACTCTAAGAAGCAGAGTGACGATTTATATGACAGCCCATTTAACTCTCTGATTTGACCAGTTTCAAAGACAGATGGATCTGAGAGAACAACTGAATTATTGTAAGCTTAATTAGGTGGGGTTTCTGATTGCAGCTGCTATTCCAGATGTGAAATTATAGAAACCAGTAGAGTAGAACAGGGCAGATAAAAGTTGATATTTTCCCACTAGGATGAAAGTTTTAGTGGTCTATCTTGCTGTCTCTTTTACACGACAGAGAGACAGTCTCATGTGAAGAGATGTACCAATTTCTGGTCAATGGCTAACAGATTTTTGGAATTTTTCTGGAATTTAGGAGGAGCTAGAAGCTCCAGAGAAGATGCAAAAAGATGTACAGCTCAAGAATAGGTCCAAACTTTGGGAATAAATCTGTCCCACATGAACATTTACTAAGGACCCCACTGCAGAGGAAACCATCAATATTCAGGTATCCAAAATGACCCAGTCAGAGAGCTAGTGTGGACGTCCTCTGCCACGCCAGGGCTCATTTGCTAGGCGTCTAAATACAATGCCTAGGGAAAGAGCATCTCTAACCTCGCTACCAGACTATCATTCATATGCGCTAAGCTGTGCTCCCTTCCCCAGCCCTGAAAATTATGTTTTCTAGGATCTCCTGGTAATTGGCTTCCAGGGAAGGTCAGGCAATGGGAGGTGCTGGAGAGAGACTGGAGGGCAGGAGGAAAGAAAATAAAACGGAGTGTTTGTGCCTCTCTCTCTTCATTTCCCGTGGACTCTGCAATAATAGATTCATCTCTGTGTAGTTTTCATTCAGAATGAAGGACCACTGAACATGGGGCTTTAGTGTACCAATTATCCACCTCAATAGAAACACATCAAGGACATAAGGAATTGAATGAATCAGAAGCAGTTTTGTGTACCTAAGAATACTATAAAACACAAGATACTTTTCTTCTTAAAACATAACTCTCAACAAGAAAAAAGAGGGGAAGATAATTTCTTCTCTACCTCTTTTTTTATTTTTGAGACAGGATCTTGCTCCGTTACCCAGACTGGAGGAGTGCAGTGGCACGATCACAGCTCACGGCAACCTCCAAATTCCAAGCTCGATCGGTCCTTCTGCCTCAGCTTCCTCCAGCTTCCTCCAGTAGCTGGGACTACAGGCATGCAAAACCATCCCCAACTAATTTTTTTTTTATATTTTGTAGAGAAAGGGTGTCGCTATGCTGCCCAGTCTGGTCCTGAACTCTTGGCCTCAAAGGATCCTCCAGCCCCGGCCTTCCAATGTGCTGGGATTACACGTACGAGCCACCATGCCTAGCCTTCCTTATCTCTTTTAAAGAATCCTACGGTAAGTACGCATTCCCCATCCCCCCCAAAAAAATAAATTTGAAAATTAGTGCTGTACTACTGCAGTACAATCTTGTTGTTGACGGTGGTATTTTAAAGTATTAAGTTACTAGGAGCGAAACATCTGATCCCCTTATGTACTAAGTTTGACAGTTGATATTTCTGACATTCAACTTTGACACTTCTTGTTTTATGTTTACTGTGAAGGTCCATCCCCATTCTTTCAAACACACGGTTTGGCTTGTGATTATCTTTCAGATTTTTTTTTAGAGTACTTTTCATGAAACCATGGATAAGTCCTAAATTCATGTTATTTCTGAATATGAGTTTTGTCGTGGAACAAATACAGTGCAGACAGCTTGAAATATCAACAAAGTGTTTGGGAAGGATGTGGCTAATGAACACGTCGATGGTTTGAGAAGTTCCATTCTGGTGATTTTAATCTTAAAAATGACTACTAAAAATAGAAAGAAATTAATCAGACAACTAAAAATATATAGAAAAAATTAGCCGGGCATGGTGGCGCATGCCTGTAGTCCCAGCTACTCGG
>NW_012148485.1:2187754-2200685 GCF_000956105.1 Propithecus coquereli
AAATTATCAAAGCTAATTATATAACAGGCAGTGTGTCAAGAGCTACATGTAGATTATTTCACTTTATCCTCACTTTACCTATAAATACCTACCTACGTGGTAGGTACTGTTATTAAGAAAGATTAACTTCTCCAAGAGCATCCAGTTGGAAAGTAGAGGAGCTTAGGTACAAAATCCAGTCTATCCAACACCAAGTTGTGGCATCCCTGACCTCTGTCTATAGCTGTAAACTTTCTATGGAGACATTTTGCTTATTTACCAATGAAAACCAAACAGACATCAAACCATTCCATTTGTGAGCTTTTTCAATAATCTTATTCATTTGTGCCTTCCTCATTGTGCGTATGTGTGTTGTTCCAAATTTCACCCTTTAATTTCTCTTGTACATCAAGAATATTTAACAGGAGGGAATTCCATTTCTTCTCTTGAAGAAAGCAAGCCAACATGAAATACGATATTAGTATAATTTATGAAGAGGACAACTTATCCATACACAGGTGTACAGCCTACCTGAACCAGAGTATTTTTAACTAAGTCCACTTTCTGCATTTTGTTCAGACCTGTGGAATCTCACTCTCTTATATTCCTCTGCTTTCTTAATCTTTGTAGGAGCAGCTTTCAACTTTACTCCCAGATACATAGCTTAGTATTAACCAACGGCTTTACAGCTTTCGTTAGTTTCATTCAACTTTCTTAAGTATAGTTTGTTAATAGTAAATAAAATTGGGTTTCAAAGGACAGGGTATTATAGAATCTAATTTGATAATTCTATCAAAATTATAATTATACCATTGATATATGTTTATAACCTATTAAAAAAACTAAAAAGAAAACAATCATTTAGGTAATACTACACTTATTTTTAGGAAATATTATTTCTCTAATTCTCAAGACTGACCCAAACACTTTACTTCATCTTCTAACTCTCATTTCTCGACCTTTAGGAGCACTGTAGCGATAGTAGATAAAAACAAATGCATTTGGAGACAGAAAGACCTGGTTTCAAGTAAAAAATCTCTGCTACTTACCAGTCGTATGCCTCTGTGCAAGTCACTGAGCTCCTCCAGTCTCTAGTTTCCTCATCTGTAGAACACAAATGATACTACCTATGTCTTAGGGCGAATATTAGATGAGGTATCATATATGATACCACTAGTATATAGTGCCTAAAACAGGTGTGGGTAATAACTGTTAACTTCAATCTTCCTAAAATACAGGTGAAAGTAGAACACAATTTGGATCTGTAAGAAAACTCCTGGAGATCATCTAATTCAACTTAATTATTTAACAGGTGAGACGATGAAAGCCCAAAAAAGGTGAAGTGACTAGCCCAAATACACAACTAATGTGACATTACAAAGACTAGATCCTATATCACCTTATTTCCGTTTAGCTTTTATTTACTATTTCATAACATTTCAACCAGAGGAAAACCGATTTTCAAATGTCACGCAAAATTATTTATGGAAAGTATTTTACATCGAGCAGGAAAGGAAAGAATTAAAACAAAATGGCATGATGAAAGAATATTGCTATCGAATTCAGATGTACTCCCATATTGATAAAAAGAAGATTGGACTTTTGAAATCTACTTAACTGTCCTAGACCATAAGAGCATAGCTTTCAGAAAGTGAAATGAGAATAAAAGGAAAAAATTGATGTGAAAGAAATTGAGTTCAAGGAAATCTACTTAACTCTGCCTGATCCAGAATAATAAAAAACATAGATTTTAAAAACAGTAAAATGAATACATTAGAAATAGCCTTTTCAAGTTATATATGTAGAAGCCAAAGCAGATGTAAGTAGAAAAAAATGTTAAGAGCTACTTTGGATAACAAATGGTTTTGATGCAAATAATGATAGCTACCAGATATTACCCAAAGATTATATATTGAACAATGTTAATAATTTATGTGTCATCCTAAAAGTAAATATTTTTGAAATCTTCCAGTGCATTCAAATATTGGAAAATATGACTAAGTTTACAAGTGGCAAATCCAGATACAAACACTCGACGCCGAAGCCCATAATCCTTCTAGCACACAGTCCTTTCCGCCAAATCCAGAACAAACATCCCGTCCCCAATCCCTAACCCATAAATCAGTAGAGGAGCAGTCTTCCAATATTGCTTTTGCTTTTCCACCCTGATAAGCTCTTTATTGCCCAGAGCCCGTCCTCCTACCTTCCATTCATTCTGAGACCGCCACTGTCCCAAGAAAAGGGCAATAGAGCGTAACCGGAAGAAAATGACACCACCTTTTAACATTTATATTTAAAAGCCTCAATTTATGTAAGAGATGGAAAAACAAAAGGTCTATGGGTTTTCTGAGACTCATCTCCCCAACCCCATTCCCAGATGAAATAAGATTCTTTGAGAAGGTGAGGGAGAGAGCAGTTGTAAAGGAAGTCACAAGAAATTGGTATGTCGTTGGGAGCCATACGCTCTGACCCTCACCCCAAGCCAAGCCTAATCTGGAATTCATTTATGAATATTGGTGCATCTGATGGAACAGAGAACCTTTGCCTCGCTTCCTGGGTTCAGGCCTAGGAAATATCAAGCTGTGTAGAAAAGTCGGAAATTCCAGCAGGTAACTACAGTGGAACTAAACGGCGTAACTCTGGGAGGTAGCTACAGTCTCAGGTTAACCCTAACTCAGACACCTGTCCTTTGAGTGAGAGGAAGGTCATCTCCTTGCAGCACGAAGTGGGAAAAAGGGCTTGATGAAAGCTGCAAGCCCCCTGAAGGCTCCGGTGGACTGGTATGGATCAGCAGAAACTTCTTTACGCCTTCGGGGGATTCCGGATTCGACTGAGTTGAACCCCGAAATGATTTACAAGACCCAGAATTGACTTATGAAATCTGACATTTACTAGATTACTTGTCCTGCCAGCATGCAGAATGTGATCTTGAGATAGAAATGACCTTCAATTTTATGGAAATAAAGAAAGTTTCCTTTCTTGGGACCACTTTGTCTACTACTTTGAAAACGCATATCGAGAAATAATTAAAGGACTAATATTTCAAATGAAATAACCTAATAGAGTTCTTGATCACAGGACTGTTTAAATTGGCTGTTCTTTTCTATTTTTAAAGAACTGAGTTATCTGCACACTGCAGCTTATTTATATTGAAGAGATTGCAATAATTAAATCATATGGAAATTAATATTATAAGAAAGCCAAGGCTATTTGCCGAACTTGTGAAATAATGAACATGTCTTGATACCAGTCTATACCATTACAATGTTATTACACAGCTATTAAATTGAAGTTCTTATTCCATTGCTAAAGCAACTGATCAATATCCATCTCTGGCCTCTGATGGTTGGACCAAAGATAAGATTATGTTGTAAATGAGCCACAGACAAGGTAACGATCCTATTGCCCTGCAATAGGATATTTAAAGAAATTCCCTGAAGCTTCTGGTTTTCTGAAGGAATGGCACAAATTATAGACAAAGTGCTCCAGGTAGGTGGAAAAAATATACTTTCATGTCGGTGAAAAAAAATATCTTCATATCCTCTGTCCCATGTAACGTTATGTTAACATTTGAAATAGAAAACTGGGAGAATAAATTATCCTGCAGAATCCTGCCTGCTACTTTCTCTGGAACTAAGCTCATTGAAGAAGTTTCATTTCAAGATGAGCAAGCTCATGTTCTAATGAGCCACATGAGATATTAGCCCCGTAAAGCTGATTTATTGATGGTTTCTGGTTTTCCTCTCTGAAATAAATAGATTTCTTATTATCAATGGTGTGTGATTTAGTGAAACCATGTATAGAGAGAGCTTAAGTTCTGTGCTTGGAAAGGAGGTGTAGAAGTTCATTTATAATAGGACGTCAGAAATAGACCATTGGAGAAAACAACAGGATAATTTTCAGCACTTTTAATCCAAAAGGGAAAAAATTACAGCAGACCTTTGTTTAAAGCTTTCTATGGCATACGATGATTAAAGTAGATGGCATAAAGTGTATTATATATACAATTATACTTGTATATTATATATGAAAATATAAATACATAATTCAAGAAAAAGGATGTGTGCTGCTAATAAACAGTTTATTAGCAACATTTTTTGTATTAAGTGCCAACTACATGTCAGATACTTTAACGCAGCAGAGAAAAGACAGTTGTAGGTATTGAAGACGCTCACCTGCTTCCTACCCCCTGTCATTAGCGGGGGGCCCTGTTCCGGGCTGAATTGTACCCCCCAAGTTTCATATGTTAAAGTCTTAACCCCTAGAACCTGCAACATGACTGTGTTTGTAGATAGGATCCTTAAAGTGGTAATTATGTTAAAATAAGGCCATTACAGTGGACTCTAATCCAATGTCACTGACGTCCTCATAAGAAGAGGAGGTTGGGGCACAGATATGTACAGAGGGACCATGATAGGAAGACACAGGGAGAAGACGGCCGTGTACAAGCCGGCCAAAAATAGTGGCAGGATTCCAGGCGGTAGCTACTTTGTCAGCCTTCGTCCTAGAGGGAGTCAGATGCAGAACAGAGTCCCAGCAACTTGCAACAGGTGTGGCAGAAACAAAAAATAAATCCTTTTTGTCCAACCACGGGGAGTTGGATTGCGTTTTAGTACAACATAATCTAATCTATTGTGACTGCTACCCGTCTGTGTTCAGCGATTATTAAGATTAGCGAGTATTCTTAAAAATTACATAATTATTTCTGTGATATGGCCAGGGAGGAAAAATACAACCTGTATTTCCAGAGTAGAAATACTTCTGTATCAATTCTCTTATTTGATCAAAATCCCAACCATTTCAGACACAGAAATGGTAAACATCGTTCTTCTAGGTTGCTAAGAAATTAACTCTCAGAAAAGTCACTGACCTGGCCAGGCCACATTCCTAGTTAAAGGATACAGTAGAAAGTCAGGTTTACAAAGCAAGAGCCATTCATTGTAAACAACAACAAAAATATAGTACCCCATCGCCGTGAATGCATCCCTTTCCAAAAAGCTATGAAATGGGACATGCGGTTTTTATTTTTTATTTTCTTTTTATAAATAGTGTCCTGCAGCAGTGAAAAATAGAAACTATGAAATTTCAACTTTCAAAAAATGTTAAATATGCTTGTCATTATTTAATTGCTGTAAATATCATTAATCTAAACATAAAGATAAGTATCTTTATTTCTGTTTCATCTCTTATCTGCCCTGATACTCACATGGTTTCTAGTAGCATCTGACTGCATCGCAAACTAAGTTTTAATTAATTCAATTTGATAAAGTTTCACTAAGCTCCTAGATGTTCTATGTTCTGTGCCAGCCTAAGGGATCCAAAAAAGATGATGAAACTGAGAAGAGAAAACTTGGTCATTTAAATTATAAAGCTCCTCGTATTTCTGGACATGAAGCGGATATTTAATGATGATTGAGAATATGATTATTTATTTCCTATAATATAAGATGTGTCAAAGGACAAAGATTTTAAAAGGCATTCATAACAATGAACAGAATTTTATATTTTCACACTTAGAGTAACCAGCTTGGTTAAACATATAGTTTAAAATAGATGAAGCCACAATGAAGATGTTAATAATGAATTTCACCCCATCTTGGAAGTATTTAAATTAAAGATGAAAACTAACTATTGCTTTATCTAGGCCATACCCTGCTGGACTGACCAGATTGTTCTTTACAATTTAATATCTTTGATTCTGTGCAGTCCAACTCCATATGCTTCTGACAGTGGGGTTTCCACAATGCTCCTTGCAGAAGGCAATCTTTGCACAATTGATCTTCTTCTTAGGAAATCTTTGAAGAGCTTCCGAATAATTTCTTCATTCTCTTAATCATATATCTGTGACAATTCCCAATTAACAGCCACACACTAAATTAAAAAATGATAATAACAAAAGACCATGTTCTTTTGTTAATAGTGGAATAAAACATTATTAACAGATGAACCCACCATGAGTACCATTCCCAAAATCTGCCATCAGAGAACGCAGAGAGAAATGAGCTCCTAGGGAGGATCTCAATTCTATTTAATTAACATTCGCTATCTTAACGGAACAAGTAACTCGCCAGCAGTGTCATGAATTGTTCTTGATCCAAAACTAATTAAATAATTTAAATGGTAAGAATCAAACTGTTTAGACCAGGGATGGAAAATGGCAGACCATGGATTATGTCTACACTTACATACATGTTTTATATGGGCTTCCCATGTTACTTTTCTTATATTAATAGTTAGTTGGAGACATTGAAAATTTGGGCAGCTGCATAAAATCTGTCTTCCTGACTTCCATTGAATAAAATGCAAACAAAAAGAAAGAGAAGAGGATAATAGACAATGGTTGGGATGGGGGGTATGGGAGGGAATAGAAGGAAAGATAAGTAGAAGGGAGAAGAGGTGAGAGGAAGAGAGGGGAGAAGAAGGAAGAGAAGACCATTAGTACCTCTGGGCCAGCATAGCCTCTTGGTAACAATTGGTTCCTAAGTAGCAGGTATTCTCTTTACAGATGCCTCCACTGTAAATTTGCTATAATCCTCTCTATTTTCCATTCTTTTTAGTTTGTTTGCTTTTATTTCAAAATATTAAGGGGGTACAAGAGTTTTTTTTGTTTTTTTTTAACATGGATACCTTATATAATGCTTCAATCAGGGCTTTTGGTGTGCCCATCACCAGAATTGTGTATATTGTACCCAATAGGTAGGTTTTTGTCCTTCAAGTCCCCCACCCTCACCCCTTCTTGGTTTCTCATGTACTTTTTATCCCATTGTGCCCACGCGTGCCCATCATTTAGCTTCCACTTAGTGAGAACACATGGTATTGGGTTTTCCATCCCTGGAATAATGCACTTAGGATAACGACCACCAATTCTATCCAAGTTATTGCAAACAACATTCTATCCTTCCTTTTTGTGGCTGAATAATACTCTACGGTGTGTGCGTATGTGTATACACACCCCACATTTTCTCCGTCCACTCATGAACTGATGGGAACTTAGGATGAATCCACATCTTTGTAATTGTCAATTGTGCTATGATAAACATTAGCCTGCAGGTGTCTTTTTGATTAAATGAGTCCTTTTCCTTTGGGTAAATACCTAGCAATGGGATTGCTGGACTGAATGGCAGGTCTACATTTATTTCTTTGAGGAGTCTCCATACTGTTTTCCATAGAAGTTGTATTAATTTGCAGTCCCACCAACAGTGTATAAACGTACCTTTCTCTCTGCATCCATGCCAATGTCTATTGTTTTTGACTTCTAATAAATGGCCATTCTGATAGGGCTAAGGTGGTATCTCATTTTAATTTTGATTTGCATTTTCCTGATGATTAATGATGCTGAGCATTTTTTTATATGTTTGGTGGCCATTTGTCTATCTTCTTTCGAAAAGCTTCTGTTCATGTCTTTTTTCCCAATTTTTAATGGGGTGTTCCATTTTCCTTGCTAATTTGCTTGAGTTCTTTGTAGATTCTGGTTATTAGCCCTTTATCGGATGTATAGCTTGTGAATATCTTCTCCCATTCTGTTGATTGTCTATTTGCTCTGTTGATCATTTCCTTAGCTGTTCAGAAGCTTTTTAATTTAATCAAGTCCCATTTATTTATTTTTGTTGTTGCTGTGATTGCCACTGGAGTCTTCTTCACAAATTCTTTGTCCAGCCCGATATCTAGGCAAGTTTTTCCAACATTTTCTTCTAGAATTCTTATGGTTTCATGCTTCACATTTAAGTCTGTAATCCATCTCAAATTAATTTTTGTGAGGTGGCAAGAGAGATGGATCCTTTCAATCTTCTGTACGTGGCTATCCAGTTTTCCCAGCACCATTTATTGAATGGGGCTTCTTTTTCCCAGTGTATACTGTTGTCTGATTCACCTTAAAAGGAGAAAGAAAAGAAATGATGTCATAAATTAGCTTCTCTTACTCTGCTGGTTTTTCTCATCATCTAGGGCAGGAGACTTTATCCCCTTAATTTTGCCTTACAAAATAATAATTCAAGAATGATGAATCAACTCTGGTTTTTCACTTTGCTGTGGAAGACATTTTATTCTCATACAATTTAATCAGTTCTAAGCAATTCAGGCCTCAAAATGTAACTGGACTCTTCTCTCCTTACTCACTTTATTTTGACTTACAGCTTTCAACTAAGTTTATAGCTTATGTTGTAATACTCATTAGATCTAAAATAAAAATAAAATGTCATTTCTTGCATCAAAAAGATTAAAGAAATCCAAATACTGTGTAATGTCTACTCTATTAATTACACAATGTTTAACAAATTTGGATTTTTTGGAGGTTTATTATTTTAGTACTGTGGGTGCTAAATGTTTATATTTCTGTTGGCCTGCAGAATGCGGAAGGTTTTTCCCATTATACTATATTTATTTCAATATCTTCTGGGGGATTTCCATTTTTCCATTAGAGTAATTCTTCTTACCTATCTCAATTCTTAACTCATATCTCTAAATCATCATAAAACTTTCAATTGCTTAAAGTCCATTCACTCTTAAGCTTTTATCATATTTGGATAAACTTCAAGATTTATATGCATTTCCCTTTTAAGTAAGTTTGCGTTTTTTATATATCTTTATTATTTTAACATGGTTACTTTTGCCAAGTTCTCTTTTTATGTGTGTATTAAATATAAACATAAAAGAGAATTAAATATGTTGGAGCTCTTAGACATATTAGAGCCAATATTATTTTCATGTTTCTTATTTATTTTCTCCCTAGTATTTCTCTTTGCTTAATATCATTGTAAAAGCTTTGCTTATTGTATATAATCCCCATAGCTAAAATTGCTTTTAGTTTTGTTTTTAAAAAATTATCTTTTTTTTTTTTTTGAAATGTTTAACTCATAAAGCATGATGTAGTGTCTATTCACAGTTTCTTTTCGAAGCACTGGCGTGGTTGATTTAGAAGCCCACATGAGCCATACTGGCCTTGTATTTCTAGAACACACATACTCCTCCTGTTTATGTCATTTAGATGCATTTTAAGAGTATTGGGTATTGTCATTAATTTCTTGTTCTACTCAGCAGGATAGAATTCTTTCTAGTTGATGGAACAAATGCACTGTATAATTATAGCTGATCAAATGTTTTATAATGAAGGTTGTAAGATATGCAAACGAAAATAAACTCAACCACCCCACCCACCTCGTTAAGAGTAACACTGGTGATATTTATCATATCCACTCATTTTCCATTCTGGCAAATAGCAAAAGGCTTAGAATGCCTCCGGCCACCCTAATATATAATATAAAGTGATTTAACATTGAAGGAGAGAATGGGGGCTATATTTTTCCAACAACTGAGCGATACAATTTACTCTTTCAAAAGAGTAATCACATCAGAATTTGTTGTCCAAGGACTGAGAAAATAATCTGCTTACCATATAATCTTAATAAACCATTTTGCTATTGTAAACTTTATGTTAGACATTTCGTTGATAGTTTTGAAACTGAAATTTGGGGCAACAAGTCTAATGCGTCTGATAAATAAAATTGTATTTACAGAGAGAATAAGACCAGTCCATCAAAATCAGGGCAGTGTAAGGGTAAGGGCCCCCACCCTGGAGAAAGCTCACTAGAGAGAGTGAATAAACGTGCCTGGAGGGGCTGACGGGCGAGCTGGCTTGGCTCTGCCTTTCTTGCTGATGTGAGCCAGTGCCTCTCTCTACACGATTTTAATTCTATAAAGGATAATAGGGAGCAAATGTCACTCACGCTGTTTTTCTCCTAAAAATGCTAACTTCAGGCCCTTTGCATTTTTAAGCTCGACTGGATACGCTCACACTTGCTTCAACAGAATATACATAATACCATGTGCCATACTTTGCATTCTCATAGTTAATTCCATCCACTCAGACGAGAGGAAATATAAATAGTCTGTTTCTAAACTTTTTAATTAGTTATTTGCTGAAGTCCATTTTCTTAACTATTTATTTACTATTGTAGAAGAGGGCCAATGTGAAACAAGTATTTAAAATTTTCAGATCCTTTAGCATTTTTTGAGGTGATTATTTAGCGGCACAGGTATTTTAAATCATATGTCTTTCCATTTACATTTCACATACATTTTCCATCTTGCTCCCCGAATGCATTAAGGCATCACACCCCTAACGCGTGTAGGTGCCTCAAAAGAGGCCAAACCAAAGCTTCACATAGGAGAGCAAGTCCATGAGAACTCTGTCTACCTAGCTCTGCTGTCCCAAATGGCGGCGTCCCAGTCTTTAGCTTCAAAGGGGTCTAAATCTAGTCAGGGCATCAGGGCCCAGAGAACATGTTGCCTCCAGTGGCTTTCGAATAAAAAATCGACTCCTGTGGCCTTCTTAGCAGCCCTGCCACTGTGCTGCCTTCTCTCCGCCATGCTGGCCACCTGCGTGGGCTCAGCCACGGCCTGGACCCAGGCCGTGATTTCAGTGGCACACTCAATATTCTTATCTCCTACTGTCAGGAGACACCTTTTCTTTCGAATGACACTGTGCACATGTACAATCACAAAAGCATACTTAGATGTTTACCTTTTTCCTCTTGATAACTGCAACTCAGCTTCCTGGGCTGAAGTCCCAGGTGGCAGTGCCACCGCCGTGACCGCTGCTATCCAGTCCCTCGCTGTCCATAAAGCTGCCCCACCAGTGAGAAAGCCCCAATCCTGTTCTGGCACCAGCTGATCTGACAAATCGGTCCTGCTAGAATACAGTCTCCAGAACCTTTAAACGGCCATGTTGTAAAGGTAAAGGGGTGGCAGGATTGAGAATAGACACAGTCAATTTTTTTTTTTTAGAGAAATTTTTGTGAAACCATAAGTCAAAAATTCATGTTATTTTTGAATATGAGTTCCATCATGGAACCAATGCAGTGCAGACAGATCTAAATATCAACAAAGTGTTTGGGAAGATGTGGCTAACGAACGCACAATACTTTGATGGTTTGAGAAGTTCCATTCTGGTGATTTTGATCTTGAAAATGAGCCATGCGGGTGACCTGAGACCCACGTGGATAAATGAGCTGAAAGCTATAGTGGAAGTGAATCCATCTCAACCTACACGTGAATTAGCAGCAAGGTTTGACGTTACTAGTTCAACAATATTGGACCATTTGAAACAAATGGGCAAGGTAAAGAAGCTGGGTAGATGAGTTCTGCATGAATTAAACGAGCATAACAAGAAAAATTGTCTCAAAGCCTGCCTTTCTTTGCTGTCACAATACAAAAGCGAACCGTTTTTTTACACTGTACTGTTATGTGTGATGACAAAAAAAATAAATAAATAACTCCCAGCTAAGACTACTGTCTGCATGGAGTTGGCATGCTTTCCCCATGTCTGTGTGGGTTTTCTCAGCATACTCCAGTTCCCTTCCACATCCCAAAGATACGCGTGTTAGATTAGTTGGCGTGTCTACATTATCACTCTCCAAGTGAGTGTGTGTGTGTGAATACAAATTGAATTGAACTGAAATGAAATAATATGGAGTGGACCAAGATAAGAGAAAACAAAACCAAAAACCAGAGAGAATGGTGTATGAAAGCCAGGTGAAGGGGAGATTACATCAAATGCTTCAGAGAAACTAATTAAATTCATGTCTGAAGGATTTATTCATTTCAGCTGATGAACAGAGGTGAGCATATAGAAACAGGGAATAAAAGGTCAGATGAAAGATGGAACTAGGTGAAGATGAGAGATGAAGCTAGGTGAACAGAAAAATCTAGAGAGGATTTTGTTTTGTTTTTAAAATGGAAGTCATAGTTTTCCCAAAAGACATCACAGGATATGGAAAATAAACATCTTGCTCTATAATTGTTCCCAAGCGTCTAGACTTGGATTCAATTGTTTTATACTAAGCATAAATTACTTGTGCCCTCAGGCATTCAAGGTTAATGATGTCCAATTTCTGGGTTTTCTGAATTGTCAAAAAAAAGTATACTTTTTAAAGTAGCTGAGCAAGTATGTAATTAAACGAGTTTATTTTATTACTGGAATCAGGGTATTTTGAGTGACTTGCATTTTCAAAAGTGTTCCAATTATCAGAAGGTTATTTCCCCCAAAAAACTCTTATTTCTTCTTGCATTCTTAAGAAAACTATGATTATATTTTCAAAAACATTAAAGCTTATATCCCTTTATTAGCACGAATGCACTATAAATTATAAAATAATGTTTACCTCAGTTCCGCTGAAGCGTTTCTTCTCACTTGTCCAAAATAAACATACTATACTTTTTCTAGCTTTTTTGTTCCTCAAAAATGAAAATCCTTTTCCATACTCTGCTTGTATTTCTTCCTCTCCTCTCACTCTGGCCTCCCCTAGATCGAGAAGTGCAAAAGTCAATTCTACTAAGTAAGATAAAGTCATCAGAAGATTAGAAGATATTAGCAAGTGGAAGAACATCTGGAGCATCTCCCTTTTTACCTCTCTCCAGTTACTGTATTCGAGAACAGAAACTTCCAGAAGCAGTGGAGGGATTCTATGAATACTGGGTACTTGGGAGTAAAGACAACATTGGAATAGTTTAATGTCAGATTTCTTTTTTTCCCGGTGGTCTTTGGACCTGATTATGCACTCAGTGAGCCTGGGTCAAGCATCTCTGTGTTCCTGTAGAACTCCGCATTAATCCTGAAATAGTCTGTAACACACTTTATCGGTATCCTCTGTGGCACCCACTTGGAGAATGCAATTGGCCCAGCTTGTGTAGCATTTCTGCCCTATGACAATCGCCTATGATTAGAAGAACATTATTGTTAGAATTCATATAAAAAGAGAGGGATGTCTGGTTAAATATAACCAGACTCTTGACTGGCAGTCCTGTGGATGACTAGGTTACTGCTTTACTAGAAAAAGGGCTAATTCCATTATTTTTGCATTTTAATGGAAATACTATTTGTTTCCTGGAAAGGGATTATCAGTTTCCTCTCCAAAATAGTTTATTTTCCAGACCAAGTTTTAATTTAAAAAAAAAA
>NW_012148485.1:2201985-2205115 GCF_000956105.1 Propithecus coquereli
GTGGGTCTCTAAAGGAGAAGAAAACTGTCCAGGCAATGGTATTTTCAGAACACGTTTTGCTCACTATTTTATAGTCTGGAAAACCAACTAGCCATTCCCCAGAGAAGAAGCCTACTGCGGAAGTCCCATTGCATTTAGGGAATAGAAATTAGCTGGATGATGATTATTCTCCATTAGGAAATGAAGCTTGATTTCTCTTTTTGCATCAATGCCAGCACAGTTCTTACAAAACGAAATGATTTTAAATATTTATTGACCAAGTGAATGGTAACGTTAGTAGAGTAAACCTTATCTTAATATAAGAGGGTGGGAAATTTGAATAAAACCATGGTTTTACTGGACGAAGAAAGCAGCACATCAGTTAAGCACCTGTTACGTGTTAGGCATTTTGCATTTTCTTCAATGGTTGATTGGATCAGGACCGCAGACCAGGCACTTAGCACCAAGCAAACACATCTCTCTCACGTAGGAAATGAAGCATGACCTTGACATGGTAGAGTAAACCTACCATAATGCAAGAAGGTAGAAGAATCAAAGCATGCATTCACCATTACTATAGACAGCCGAAGTATTCCTAACAGTTTTACTTGACTTGACGAGATCTACTCTGTATCCCTATTTAATTGTGGGTGCCTTAATTTGAGAAAGTTTGCCGTAGTGAAAAGCATCTGACCCTAAAGTGACAAGACTGGGATCCAAAACCTAGGTTCTCTCCGTCATTAGCTGGGTGATTTTTGGAAATTTAGTGCCCTCATTTGAAAAAACAAAAACCTGTTTTCAGCTGCATCACAGTTTTTTTTTAGAAATAAAATGAGATAATGGATATAAAAACAGAGTTGTTAACTATTTAAGCTCAGCAACTTGCAGGAAAGAAAAGGTTGAATAAGGTACGGTCCTGGCCTCACACCACTTAGCCCGTAGAGGAGACGCCACATGAACTGGGATTCTGTGTAAACTACAGTCCTCGGCAGTGATTCCAGAGGATCCATGAAATGGTCTAATTTTTCACTTCAACTCCTAACTCGACAGTTTTTGCAACCAACTTTCCGAAGTCTCTTTTGACTCCTAGAATGGACATGTCTATTTTTGAAAGATGCTTTCTTTCCAGTCCTGTCTACAGTGAGTAATGTCAGTTCCAAAGGCATGGCCTGGAATCTAAGCTGTCTACAAGATGGAAATATCTATATAGCAAAGAATTATTCTTTGTTGCTAGTCTCATTGTAAAAGAAAGGAAGATTTAACTGAATCGTTGAGTTCTGAAAGGCTTTTGAATATCCCCAAAATAATTAGAGATTTTATTAAGTTCAGATCACTCATTTCTATGATGCTTTCCTGGTCTCTTATCATTAACTGTGGGGTCTTGGGCAAGTTATTTAAATTTTCCAAATCTCAATTACCCAAATGTAAACTGGGGATAATAATAGCGCCGACTTCTTAAAAAGCAGTTGCAAGGGTACCATTTGAATATACAAGAGTACATTGTACGAAACCCATACATTTTAGCGTCTATTATTATTGTTTTATTCGCAGAGGATGTAAGAGTTCTTCATAAGTGACCTTCCCAGTCATTTAGGCTGGGCTCTGAAATTACAAACCGGTTCTGCAAGTAGATCCCTCTGGCTTTCTTCCACTGCACTGGTAAATCTAGATGCTGCAATAACTTCACTCTAGCCGGGCAGAGGGCCTGAAGGGAAATGATGCCCTTGTGTGAAACACGGCTGCTGTTCGAGTTTCCAAAGAAAGCAATAATCAATAAAGTGGAAAGAAACCCTTTTTAGTGAAGTTTGGGGGAGAAGTGAGAGCTGAGAGAAAATGCAAAGAGAGCTACAGAGCTGAGCTAGAAAACTTAAGGTTTTCCTTTTTATTATCATTTTATTTAACAAGAACAGTAATCAATTTCTTAGTAATTTTCCTGGCTTAATTTTTTTTTTTTTTTATTGTGGCTTCTCCCCGAGTCTGGCTTCCTTCATTGCAAAATGTTTCCTAAAACAGAATAGATGGTTGTTATTTATGGTCTCCATTTACACTTTTGTAGCAAGAGTGTAGCTGTCCACAACTGTCAAATAACAGATTGGACCAAGATGGACCAATAGCTGTTCCGAGAGCATGGTCACTGGCTTGGACCCGGCTGCTGCGAATCCTCGAACCCAGGACTGTAGCAGCAGGGATTGAGATCATGCCTATTGCTCACACCCATCCCTGTGGATCCAGGGGCTAGAGGTGGAGCTACCTCCCACCCAAATCACACGACTGCCACACAGGAAAAGAGAATTGGATTTCCTAAGGACAAATCTGGGTATTGCTAAAAACTGGGAAGAAGAAATAATTACTAAGGAGACATCTAACCAAGGATCAATCAAGACCAAATCAAAAAGTCACTTTTAGTGCAGCTATAATATCAACTCTTTTATTGCAAACAGGGCAGACATGGAAATGATATATTTTTATATATTGATTTTGCCATGCATTCTGTTACTAGTTATGTTCAAAATATCTTCTGTAAGCCTTGAAATAATTTTGGTGAGATTTTAGTTTCCTTGTTTTACAGAATGGTGGCTCAGGGAATTTGAGAGACTTGTTCCATAAACAAACTATACATCCAGCAAATAGAATCTAGCGAATTATACATCCAGAATTCAAGCCCGGTTGTGTTTGACTTCAAAGCTTTCTACCACACTTTCTCTTTCTACCACACTGCACTACCTCCTCCTGATCTTGCAATAAAGAGCTAATTTTAGAATAGTCAGTGATGTATTGAAGACTCTTTCCTGGAGGCAGAGATGGGAAGGAAATTGTAGTTTAGAATGTAATAATTGCCCATAAAACTAGTAGGAGTAAAAATTAATATAAGCTTTTTGGAAGGGAGGCTCTTAATATGCATCAAAATTTAAATTATACGTACTTTCTGATCTGTTAATCTAACTTTTGAATGATACAACTTTAAGAATTAAAAGATAGGGTTTAAAGATATTAATTGCAATAGTTTTTGAAATTAGATTAGGAAATAGCCAAAATGTCCCCAAATGGAGAAATAATTAAATTACTTTGCATCGATCTATATAATAGTCTTGAAAATCTGAAAATCTTACCTCTATAGGTACCACATATAAATCTGTTTGTGATGTTAGTG
>NW_012148485.1:2206275-2208531 GCF_000956105.1 Propithecus coquereli
GGGAATGCAGCAGGTTTTCAGGAAAGTTAGAAAGGGACAGACTTAGCATTTGCTGAACGTTTACAATGAGAAAGACGCTGTGTTGAAAACTTTACAGACTTTATCTCAAAAAAACCCTATAAAGTAATTCTTGATATTCCCATTTCACAGATGAGGAAACCGTGCTTCAGTAACCTCATTGCTCATCCAGTCACACATGCAGAAACATAGAACAAGGATTTAAACCCACATCTTCCTGGCCCCAAAGGACACACTCTTGCAACTGCACGGCGATGCAATTATTTGTGTATTTATTGAGACTAAAAAGCGTCTTTTAATTTTTCTTGCATAGTGAGTCTACTGGCAGCAAATACCCTCAATTTTTGTTTGTCTGAGAAAGCCTATTCCTCCTTTGCTTTTGAAAGATAATTTCACAAAATACAGAATTCCAGGTTGGTGGTTCTTTCTCTCAACCCTTTAAATATTTCACTCCATTCTCCTTGCTTGCATGGTTTCTACAGAGAAGTCAGATAGAATTATCTTTGCTCCTATGATACATAAGGAGGGCAAGCTCCCCAGCTTCTTTCTTTCTTTCTTTATCTTTGATTATCTGTAGTTTGATATAGTTTGAAAATGATATGTCTAAGTGTCGGGTTTTCTTTTCCTCCTTCTTTTTGTTTTGCATTCTCTTACTTGGTGTTCTCTAGCTTCCTGGGTCTGTGGTTTGGTACCTATCTGACATGAATTTGGAGCAATTCTGTCATTATTATTTCAAATATTTCTTCCACTCCTTTCTTTCTTCTCCTTCTGATATTCCCATCATAAATACGTTAAATCTTTCATAGTCGTCCACAGGCCTTGAATGTCCTGTTCTGGTTTTTTTTTTAAGACTTGTTCTCTTTACTTTTCAGTTTTGGACACTTCTCTCGCCATCCCCGTAAGCTCAGAGGTTCTTTTCTCAGCTGTGTCTGGTCTACAGATAAGCCCATCAAAGCCATTCTTCATTTTTGTTACAGTGTTTTTGATCTCTAGCGTCTCTTTTTGGTTCATTCTTAGGATTTTCATCTCTGCGCTTACACTGCCCATCTGTTCTCACATGCTGTCTATTTTGTTCATTAGAGCCCTTAGCATATTAGTCACGGTTGTTTTAAATTCGCAGTCCGATAATTACAACACCCCTGCCGTATCTCACTCTGATGCTTGCTCTGTCTCTTCCAATTGTAATTTTTGCCTTTTATTATTTCTTCTAACTTTTTCCTGATAGTCAGCTAGTAAAAGGAACTACTGTAAACAAGACTTTAGTAACGTGGCAGGAAGTTGGAAGGGGAGGGGAGTGTTGTACACTTCTGTGGTTCTACCCCAGTTTGTAGAGCATCTACGCCTCTGGACGGTGACCTTCCTAAGTGTTTCTCAGTCTCTCTCCTCTCAGCGGAGAGAGAATGGCTAACGTGGGCTGGGGTTGGCTATTTCCCTTCCCCTAGGTTGGTTAGGTTCTGTAAATACCACAACAGTTTCAGCTCTGGTTAAATAATTTCTCCTGCAGGAAGACCTTGGGAAGAAGGGTGTGTTCTGGCATTTTCCAAAATGGTTTCTTTTTCTCTCTTTCTGCCAGAAGCTCATGGGAATTGTTCTCTGATATTTACCGTGAGAACCCAGTAGATCTCATGGAGGGTAAATCGTATAAAATTGTGGGGGCCTCCCATGCCTGGGGGACCCTGGAGTTTTGAACTCTGAGAATTGTCTATAACTGTTGCCCCCAGAACTTTGTCAGTTACAGTTCAGGCTTTCCTACCCTGGCACTGGTTCCTGGGGTGGTTTGCCCGGGTGGGAATCTGCTCCAACAAGCCGTGGCTCCCTGAGCTCAGCTGTCAGTCTGTCCAGTATCCGGAGTAACGTCTGTCCTGCATCTTCATCTCTCTTATGGACTCTAGGTGACTTGTGGTTCATTTTCAGTCTGTTCAGCTTTTTATTTGTAAGGACACAGTGGTGACTTCTAAGATAGTTATATGTAGAACTGGAAACTGGAATCGCGTGCAATCTGAATGTACACCAGGGTTTGAGAACAATTGATCAAGGATTGGGCAGCTGATATAGAGGAGAGATGGATACTGTTGAATTCAGAAGGTCGAGGAAGTGACAGTTTTTTTTTAAATTTTTATTTTCAGAACAACTCACGATATGTAAGAGGAAGTGATAGTTTTGAGAAGATGATGAATTAATTTTTTTATGTCTTTCATTGAGGAAGAGCAATTATAGTAAAATTTGAGAGAGAGAGAG
>NW_012148485.1:2210405-2257115 GCF_000956105.1 Propithecus coquereli
TTTGAAGTTAGTGAAGGTTGATGAATCTTGACAATTCATGATGTTGGTTTTCAATGCAATTTCATATCTAGATTTCATATGTGCTACATACAGAAGAAGAATTTTAATATAGATGAAGTTAAATATGTATTCCAAATTTCTGTTTTCCACAATTCATAAGCATTAAGAGATTTATAAAACTAGGCCACTATATTAGTTTGCTAGGGTTGCCATAACAAATACCACACATAGGGTGTCTTAAACAACAGAAATTTATTTTCTCACAGTTCTGTAGGCTGTAAGTCCAAACTCAAGGAAGGTATCAGTAGGGCTGGTTTCTTTTGAGAGCCATGAGAAAAGGATGTGTTCCCAGCCTCTGTCCTTGGCTTTTAGATGGCCATCTTTTCCCTATACCATCACATCACCTTCTTTCTATACATGTCTGCATCCAAATTTTTCTTCAGTCATGTTGGACTAGGGCCCACCAAAATGACCTCATTTTTTTTCCCCAAATATTACAGGAGTATACATATTTTGGTTACATAATTTGCTTTTGTACAGTTTGAGTCAGAGTTATAGTTGTACCCTGCACCCAGATAGTGTGCACTGTACCTGTTAGGTGTGAATTTACCCTCCCCCCCACCACATGTTTGATTTCTGTTGAGTGTTCCCTCCATATGTGCACATAAGTGTTGATTGATTAGTTCATAGATATTGACCTAGGGAAAGAATTTATGAAGAAGACCCCAAAAGTAATCACGGCAACAAAAATAAATAAATGGAACCTGATCAAATTAAAAAGCTTCTGTACAGCCAAGGGCACAATCAATACAACAAATAAACGACCTACAGAATGGGAGAAAATATTCACATGCTACACATTCAATAAAGGGCTGATAACCAGAATCCATAAAGTACATAAGCAAATCAGCAAGAAAAAAATCAAACAACCCCATTAAAAAATGGGCAAAAGACATGAACAGAAACTTTTCAAATGAAGATAGACTAATGGCCAACAAACACATGAAAAAATGCTCAACATCTCTAATCATCAGGGAAATGCAAATCAAAACCACAATGAGGTATCACTTAACTCCAGTGAGAATGGCTCTTATCAAAAAGTCCCAAAACAACAGATGCTGGTGTGTATGCAGAGAGAAATGAACTTTTATACACTGTCGGTGGGACTGCAAACTAGTACAGCTTCTGTGGAAAGTATTAATAGTATGGAGATACCTCAAAGAACTAAAAGTAGACCTACCATTTGGTCCAATGACCAAATTTCGATTTAATGACCTCTTTAAAGATCCTGTCTCTAAATATGCTCACATTCTGAGCTACCAGGAATTAAGACTTCAACATATAAATTTAATGGGGAGCGGGGTTGGGGCATAATTAGGCCAATAATGCCACTAGTTTATATTTAGTATCATGAATCAGAAATGTATCTGATTCTGAATTAAACCACAGCTATTTCGAATAAGTATCTACTGGTAGGAAGGTTGGGAGAAAGCTTGAAAGGGTGGATTAGTACATAAACTGCACTAGGTTTGGACATTCACCCACCACTTAGGTCCTGGGAGATGTTCATACTCACTGCTGTCCTGATCCACTGTGTAGGGTACCGTTAAAACAAAATCTGCACCACCCGAAGAATGGACATATTTGAAACTCGGACTTAGGTGGGGAGGGAGGGGCAAGGGCAACATACGTAACCTAAGTATCTGTACCTCCATAATATGCTGAAATAAAGAAAAGCAAACAAAAAAATCTGTTACGTAGCCCTTCAAAGGATGTCTAACTTGACTTAGACCCAGAGCAAACTTAGAATTTATTGCTGTGCATTGAAGATCTGAGCCATCCATGTTGCACCTAGTTGTATTTAAGCTCTTACTCTTGCTGTTTTTGTAAAGGAAATCAGCTGCGAGAATGCTGAAATGAAAAGGCTTTCCTGATTATTCATCCACTGGGCCTTAGACTTTTTGATTTGCCCACTGAAAGCTAAAGATTATAAATGCTCGAGAGCACACACCCCAGAAAACATTGCTGATATATTTGTTTATCAACTGATTTTTTTTTTAAAAAAAGGCCACATAGGAGAACTTTAACCTGGCGTACAAAGAACAAAAGTTACCGTTGGGCTTTGTGTTGCTTTGAATCCTCAATTCTCAACTGCAATGCTCATCATAGAAATGAGCTCGGCTCAAATGATTAATTTTTATAAAAATTCAAGATGAGAATTAGGAAGTTTTAAATGTCGTACGTTTGGCAGCCATTGCTTCATTAGGTTTATCTGGAACCTAAACAACTGCCCTTCAAATAAATTATGATCATTTCTAGGCCTTGTTAGCAAAAAAACCAACGAGATCTGTGGAGGCAAGGAGAACTTTGTTTCCTAAACGCATTCTAGAGATTGGGGAGATGCAGGCTTTGGCGTAACAGGAAAGCACACTCCAAGGAGGTGTTGGGGAGGACAACAGTCTACAGGCAAAATCCTCAGGGCAGGGGAGAGGAGTCGGGGAGGTAAGGAACACAGGTGTTGATTGGATGCTCTTGAAACCCAAATCACCAGGCTCTTTTAATTGGCTGGTTCCAGGTGGTCCACTGATTGGTGCCAGGTGGTCGGTTGAGGAACTTGAGCTGCTGTCTCTCTCGGCACTGACAACAGGAACTGGGCTGGCTTGATGATAGAAAAGGAGGTCCCGTGACAGTTTTACAGCATCTGTTTGAGTACTGACGGCTCCCTCAACCAGCCCAGCCTCCTGGTTCTACTCTAACTCGGAGCACCTCAGTCAGCCACGGGGAGTCCGTGCTGTCTGTGGGCCAGGGGCACATGTAAACAGCCTGCAGCTGCGGAATCACTATTCCGAAGGAGTCCAGGTCATGATGTCTTTCTAAGGTCAACGCTGATGGGGACTGAGCCTGGGGCTAATTGGCCCCACCGTTTTGCTTCCAAGACATCATCTCTACATACTCCAGCAGCCTGTTCCGAGGATTCAGGCACCAAATTTTTGGGATCCTTTATTCTGACTCCTGAAAACTGTGATAGGAATGGCTGACTCCTTTAAATTCCTGGAATTTACAGAAATCTCCTTTGAGGATTTTATTAGAAATGGGCAGATGATTATTGAAAGCCCTCTCAAGGGTTCACGTCAGGCACTTAAAACATATTAACAAGATTTTCTGTTCCTCGGGGCAGGGTGAATACAGAAAAAGTTAACAATGGGAACAACAGGACGCTGGCCACTCAGGTCTGGGGAACCAGTCACAGCCGGCTCTCGCCCTAAACAAACAGGACAGCCTTCCTGAGGCTGCCCGCTGACCGCCAGGCCTGTGCAGGATTCTAGCAGATGTGACTGCAAATATTCATCCCGCTGTGTGACTTTGAAAAAGTCGTTAAAACCCTGTTTTGTTTCCTTTCTGTGTCCTGTATCCATGGGATTGTTGTATGATTAAAATATAAATAGATAATTGAACAAGATAATATCTGCCAAGCCCTGCACACATAAGCATGCATAGATTGCATATATGTGTTTGCAGATAGGGACGTTAGAAGTTTCCCAACTGCTTTCTCATTTGATTTGAAGTTTATTATTGCAGAAAGAATACTTGAGGTGACTGAGAATAAGGGAATGGATAATCCCAAACGATGCGAAGATAGCAATTGTTTTCTCCTTCAGATGATTTTCCCAGATGCTGCCGCTTGGTTGCTCAAGAAGAGCCGGGAACTATGAGAGATCTCAGGAAATACAAACCGAAGCCGGAGGTCCGTTACTATGACTGTGTGTTTGACTGACTTAGGGAATAAATATTTTGAAAAAATGTAATAATTATCATGGTAATAACAATATTAATAATATTAACAGCAAACTCCTATATAGTTATTACAATGCTTCAGGCACTGCTTTAAGTGGTTTCCAGAAATTTAACTTATTTAATCCTGACTGCGAAGGAACCATTTTTGGAAAAAATAATCCAAACCGTGTTTGTGTTTATCCTCTGCTCTCACACCACAACAACAATCACCAACACGACCAAGCGTGGGGCTTTTCCCCACACACCAAGCAGCGGGCACCAGCTGGGAGTCCTCTAACTGTGCAATCCCCCACCCCCCGACTGGGGACCGGTACCAGCCCATGGCCTGTTAGGGACTGGGCCAAACAGCAGGGGGTGAACGGTGGGCGAGCCGGGGAAGCTTCATCTGTATTTACAGCCCCCCCATCACCTGTGACCACCCCCCGCACCTCAGTCCGTGGAAAAATTGTCTTCCATGAAACTGGTCCCTGGTGCCAAAAAGGTTTAACTCAATTCTGCTTTAATTCGGTTCTGACACTGTCTATCTGGACAGGCGCTATCAATTCCAACACTATCGACACTGTCTACCCCCCGACCCCCGCCTTCCCACCAGCCGCAAGTCCAGGCCTCCAGAATTGACCAACTGGCTTCAAGTTGGGGTTCCATGACCCTTCTTGGGGTTCAATTAACTCGCTGGAGCGGCTGACAGAACTCAGGGGAACGTTTACCAGTTTATTGTACAGGATACTATTGAGAAGGGACCCAGATGAAGAGATGCACAGCATGAGGTAGGGGGGAAGGAGCACGGAGCTTCCATGCCCTTCCCAGGCCACCTCCAGCAACCTCACGTGGTCAGTTATCCAGAAGCTCTCTGAACCCCGTCCTTTTGGGGTTTGATGGAGGCTTCATTGCCTAGGCATGATTGACAACTATTTAGAAATGTGATTGAACAAAAAGCACACGATCTAAACCCAGCAAGGCCTGTCTGTTCAGATTCTTCCCGGCCTCTATGTGCAGCTTTCCTTCTGCCAGGATACAGGGCAGAGCCCTCTCTGGAATGAGGGTCTTTTGACCCACAATCGCATTAGTGTCCTGCCTTGGGTGGGTGAAAGGAGGACAGGGGAAGGTCCAAGAGAGAGATTATGTTTCCTGAGGCCTCATACGCCCTAACATTATAACAAGGGCTATGGGAGTTATGAGCCAGGAACCGTGGGCAAAAACAAATATATATCTCATAACACTACAGGTACTCATTATCATTTAGTAGACGAGGAAACTGTAACTATTTCCACTTGCCAGAAACTTTGACAAAGTCTTCCATTTATCTTATAACATCAATGCTCACACAGAATCCATATCACAATTTTGTAGGTGGGTATAGTGAGACTCATAAGTGTCTATGACTTAAAAGCCAGGTTCCAAAGAACGAACAGATATAGCATTTAAGTCCTGTGTTCTATGCAACAGTTTCCAGTATTACACTGGACATTTCAGGAAAATTTTTAACTATCACTTTTGAATTAATTTTAAGCTGGTGGAAGTATTAATCTTTCCTTTTCTTTGCTCAAGTCAGTTTGCCTGGGTGAGGCCGTAAATGCAACCTGAACGCAAACGGGCTAGGTTATGACGGCAGAAACAATGTACAAACAACAGGATGAACCATGATTGCAGCTGTAGGTTCTGATTTATAGTTGCTGAAATCGAATTGCGCTATTTGAGAGACTGCCAGTTTTCATTTGTGCGGCATCTGGATATTTCTGTGTAATATCTAAGTCAAACAATGGCTAATAAAAGCTATTGATAACCAAGAATTCCAAACGAAATGTATACATTGTCAAAAATTGTAGGGAAAAATAAAACCCACCGAGTCTATAATTTTCTACTTTCAGAGTAAAATGTATTCCCCCATAAAGAGAGATGAGCATGAGGCCGTAACTATAAAGGGCCGTGATTGATTTCCTGGGTGACTGGGAGCATTAGTCTCTTCCTTTTGAATCACACCTCATATGTCACAAGTCAAAGAGCTACTTAATGCCAGCTAATGTCTGCACCCAGGAAGAACAAATAATGAATTCATGGATTGCCTTTCTTTCTGCACTTCATTTAAGAAAGCTAATTGTTTAGAGAATAGACGTTCCCTGCCTCATTGGCTTAATAATACAGGAAACTCTTTCGGAATTTCACTCTAGGAAGCTCAACTCAGCCTAAATGAACAGTCCTCCCTTAATTCACACTTGTGGTAGAAAGCAGAGCAAAGCGCCTTATTGGTTATTAAAATGTAAACAGATAATGAATGAATTCACTAAGTACTCTTCCCTGCTGGGGCATTTAGCCTTTGATAGCCTTGAGCTGGAAACTATACAGAAAGTAAATCCTCATTAATTTTCAAGCAAAAGAAGATCAAAAATAAAACATTTATTCGCCAAAATCTATCTTCTAGCTCAAAGGGCCTCCATCGTAAGAATGTCTCCATATCACTTGTAAAAAATGTCACTGGTACTTTATTACAGTACTTTTTATTATTAATAAGCACGTATTCCAGGTAGTCCTATAAAAACACCAATCTCACGCATTTGCTTTCTGAAATGTAAATTCAAAGTAGGAGAGAAAGGGTTGAAGTTACAGCTACTATACTCATACTTGCGTATAATCCTAGGTATATCCAGGGGGAATATGTCTTATTTGTGAATATCTTTTGTGATGTGTTTCTAGAAATAAAGCAGGTTGAGAACCACTGATTTAGTTGGTTAATATTTTAAGTAATATTTAAAGAATTTATCAATTCTCATAGTAAAAATATACACAAGCACAACAAAAAAACATATACCCAGTCCTTGTCCTCTGATATTTATATTATAAGGTAAGCAATGTTATCCCAAACTAATAAGTAATGCACTCATGTATAACAAAGTAAAATTATAATGATAATTACACTGTTAATAATAACTACTACTTCTGGAGTTTTTGCTATACAGATACTACACTCTGTTCCCCTACAGTCAAGATCTCAGTTAGTTCTCCAACAGCCCAGGAGAATGATGTTGTCACGTCCATTTCTAGAAGAGAAAGACGAGGCTCATTTAGAGAGGATAAATAACTTACCTCAGTAGCCAACACATGTGATGGCATGATTTAAACGTAGAGCTTACTCTAAATCATGTGTGTGTATTTTTCCCATATGCCATTGAAATATGCCAACACCAACCACAAATCAAGTTTGTGTCTGATTTTTAGATAAGAGCAAAGGCGAGTGTCACGTGGGCAGAGGAATTGGGAAGGGTGGAGTAGGGCAGTCAGATGCTGGGCGATTCCCAATGACCCTGGCCCTGGCCCTCGTAAAATCCTGTCCCCTTGGGTGCTTGAGCTGGGTGGGACCCGTGAATGGGATGGGGGAGCTCACTTTACATGGCAAAGGTGAAGGGACCTTTCAGATTTCATTAAGGTCTGTAATCAGTTAACCCTAATCCAAAGGACCATCTCCTGGGTTCAGAAGGTGAGCCCTCAATAGGAAACACACGCCTTCCTTAGCGCTGTTAAAGAAAACACTCTTCTCACTCTTGTTAAAATGGAGAAGAAGACTTTATTCGGGAAGACTGGAGATTTATGCCAATGAGCAGGGGGAGGTTATCAGTGGGTAGAAAATTACTAAGAGGAGACATCAATGGTAGGGAGATTCTTGCCTAAGAGTAAACCGGCCTAACCACAGTTTTGCTAAAGGTAGGCCAGAGACCAAGACATCAAAGATGGGGGATGAAGCACGTGCTCAGATATCAAGGGTGGGGGATTCTCTCTAAGCAAACTCAGTAGGATTCTTGTTGAAACTGGACTCAGGGAAGACAAACGCAGAAGCCCAGGGAGAAGGCCTAGCAGAGAAGCGAGCTCAGAGGAGCCTGAGGCAAGCTCGGTTAAGGGGAGAGTTGCTCTCAGCACAGACACTCTCCTGCTGGCCTTGGGGAGGTCGCTGCCAGGTCGTAAGAGGGAACATAGAAGGAGCCACAAGCTAGGACCTGAGTTGCCTCCAAGAGCTGAGGCTGGTCTTTGGCCTAGAGCCAGCAAGAAAACAAAACATTCCGATGTGTTTCTAATCACTCAGGAAGATTTTCTAGGGGGGTAGGAATTCAGAAATCAATACTACACAGTGTCTGAAACACGGTAAGTAGAGGCACGGAGAATGCTACCCGGTAAGTGGCACATGATATGGGGCCTGAATGCTAAAATTTCAAAACAACAGTAACAATAGAAAGGAAGAAGTAAGTTTATGCAGTAAAAACATGGTGACTAGGATGTATAAGAGTATATTCATGACATCCCCCCTAGAAAGCCTGAGAGGAATACAGAGAGAGTATTTGAGGAAGTCGGTTTAAAATCCAAGTCTATTTGTATCCAATATTTTGTTACCTTTATTTGACATGACAAATATACAGAGATCTTGATGAGGCTCTCATATAGAAAAGAACACGTCATTGTGACCAAAACATTTACATCTTAAAAGATTATTTCACCTGTAGACTGAAATGCGAAAATAACGCCTCTTGCTTGTCTCCTACATGTGTATTTCTGAACCTTCACAATCTTTGTTTTTCTGATTTCGAGACTCAGGGAAGGTGCCCTGGGAAGCATCAAAACTTAAGATTTGATATAGACGGTGATGTCTGCACTGGCATTAAAATACAGAGGAAAATGGGACATCACACCCAAGCCAGGGGCGCGGAAAACATAGAGCAAGTGGATTCACCAAACGAAGACATTACCAGATGATGTAGCATCTATAAAACGAAATACTATGTAGCCATTACAAAGTTTCCCTTTAAAATATTTAATTACTTTAGAAAACATTGCTGATAGGTTCATGGAAAAGGATGGTCTTAGTCTGAGGGTGATTTTGCTAAAAAAATAAAATTCAGAAAGAATTTTAATCTTAGTCTATGAAAAAACAGAGCAATGTGTTAGCAGCTATTAGCTCTGGATAGTACGATTATGTGTAATCTTAATTTTAATGTATTTTTCGTGTTTATGTATATGTGTATTTTCATTATTTAGTATGCAAATTTTAAATGAATTTTATTACATTTGAATCAGAAAAAAATCAAGCTGGGGAGATTGAGCTTTATAGCAAAGCATTAGAATTTAAAATGATCTGGGTGGTCTATAGAAAATGAACAAAATGCAATCATTGAATCCTTCCCGGCTTCCAGATGCCCTAATTCTAAGTTCACACAGGGACATGTGCAAAGAGAGGAACATTCTTTGGCGTTTAGCCAATGCCTATAGTTCACAATGCATCATAAATGAAACATTACTCAGTTTCCTTAGCTATAAAAAGTGGTAGCCAAATCAGATGAGCTTTATCATCTTTTCCAGCCATAATGTTCTATAATTTCATATTCTCTGATTCACTGCTATAGAATTCTTGCAGATTTTCAGTTTTTGACAGTCTTTAGAAATTTCATTTTGTTTACAAAAAAAAAAAAAAAAAACAAACTCCAAACATGCAGCCTTAGAATCTACAATCTCATGAAGGAGTAGGATGCAAGCAGAAAGAAAGTCCCAGTCCCGCCGGGCATTGATGAGGCCACAGGCTCTGGGGCCGGATCATCTACAGCTGGAGCACGTAGGTGTGTGACTTGGGGCAGGTTACTTAACCTCTCTGTGCTTCAATTGACTCATCTAGGGATAATCATACTAAATGCTGAACTCACAGGGTTGCTGTTAAGATTAAATTAATTAATACATGTAGAGCACTTAGAAAAATATCTGACATGTTCAATAAATATTAGCTATTATTATTTTCCTCACCTGCTTAAGTAGGAAGAATAAAATCAGCCCAGTGAAAAACTCCGCCCATGGGGACTGAAGCAATTTATCCAGCATCAGAAAAGGGCGAACAAGACCAGCTGAAATTTCTCAGTCAAAGCAACCTCATTAACTCGCATGGTTGCTTCCCCTCAAAGACTTCATCGTTTACCTTTAGAAAGGTACAGAGGAAGAATTGTGCAGGCATATTGCTAAAGATGGTAAAATAACTCTGAGACTCTAGCTGGGAGCAGAAGGATCTTGCACAAAACGTGGTTTGTTGATTCCATTCTTTTCTTTTAAGGCCAAGCTCAAATGCTGTTTTCCCTGTGAACTTTTGCTGTTCGTCAAAAATAGAAGGGGTCTCCTTTTGGCTCAAGTCACCCTTTGTGTTAGCACAGACACCATTTTTCATAGAATATTATTTCCTAAAAAATGCAAATATTGTCTATGCCCCAGGAAAACGTGTTAATAATTTTTAATAAACATTTTTATAGTGCTTACTATGTCTCGAGCTTGGTTCTAAGCACTTTTCAAATATTATCTCATTTAATCCTTCAGGAAGATTGCGAAATATAGCTGTAATTCCTGTCATCTGTGTTTGCACACCTCTTCCTAACGTGACTTTGCCATACCCCCTAAGTTATTTTTTATCCCCTTGAATCTGTGCTGCCCTTGTGATTTGTTTTGACATTAGAAGGCAGCAGAAGTGACATTTCGTGAGTTGAAAGTTGAAGCTGCAAGAGGTCTGATTCTGCTCTTCCTCTCCTTCTGCCTTGAGATTGTCAGGTAAAGAAGCCTACACTAGCCTCCTTGAAGACGGGAGACCACGCGGACACGCAGGCCAGCCCACAACCAGCACCACCTCCCAGATACATGAGTGAAGTTCCTGCATCGTACATCCTCGGAGAAATCACCAGATGTCGGTAGCTGCAGGAGTCACCCAAGCCAGAGCAGTAGAGGGATCACCCAGCTAATTGCAGACACTAAATCTGGGAGGTTTGTTTTGTAGCAAAGGCTAACTATACACTTCCCTTAATATTAATGTGAACTAGATACAATACCATTCCCATTTTACAAATATAAATGCCCAAGTTGAACAAGTGATACGAAGGTAGAACCTAACATATGTTCTCTTTTATACACACATGGCCTGATGTAAAGGTACCGAGTTTCACTTCCAGGTATGCCCATTAGAATGCCTGGCACGATCCATCAATGCATGAGTGGATTAATAAAACGCGGTATATGTATACCATGGAGTACTATTCAGCTTTAAGAAACAATGGTGATATAGCACCATTGTTTCTTAAAGCTGAATAGTACTCCATTACAAAGTTTCCCTTTAAAATATTTAATTACTAAGTGAGGTATCCCAAGAATGGAAAGACAAGCACCACATGTACTCACCATCAAATTGGTATTAACTGATCAACTCAGAAGTGCACATATAAGAATAACATCTATTGGATGTTGGGCAGGGGGGAGGGGGAGGGGAAAGAGGGGACGGGTATATGCATACACAAAGAGTGCAATGTGCACCATCCGAGGGATGGACACGCTTGAAACTCGGACTTGGGGGGCAGGGGGGAGGCAAGGGCAACATACATAACCTAAACATCTGTACCCCAAAATATGCCGAAATAAAAAAAAATGCCTTGCACTTTATAAGTGTTCAAGGTATGTTTATCATGAATACATCCTGGGGGCACATTATTTAACCCTTGTGCAATTTATCAACCCCTTTGTTTTGCAAATGAGGTCATTTGTTTTTTCCTTATTTATATTTATCCTTTGCAGATTTAATATGCCATGAAATCTGACAGCCCTCATATCCACTGGCAGTGCTGATGGTGAAGCAGTGATACGTAGAGAGAAATGCGTCTCTCTTCTTGCTGCCTCCTTCATGTTTTGATTCTGTATTGAGGAACTTCGGTGACAGCCAGCCTAAAATGTGACAGCTTGTGAAAGGAGCAGAGAGGCTGGTAAAAGGCACAGAGACAGAATGATAGGCCATAGATTCAGGGATAGCAGGTTTTTGGCATAAACATGAGGCAGGAAAAGGAAGGTTATATAGTAGGTTATATAGTAAGTAATCGCTCTGCAAAATCATGGATTTGACTTCTGCAAAGAAAAGTTATGAATTTTTTATTATGTTCCCATAAATATATATGGATACATATGTATAGAGATATAGATACATATCTTTACTGCTTGACTAGCACATATGGTAGGTACTCTAATTTCAGAGAGGAAACTTTGCATGTGAATCTCAAATGCTGATAAGAGTCCGGACACTTTCGATTTATAATTAAATGAATAAATATCAGAAATCTTTAGCATATTATATATGAGGACTCCTGACATATTCAGATGCTAATGTCTCATTGAAGTCCCCCATCCATGGTCTTAGAAAAATAGGGCTTATGGGAGAGTCATTAATGCCAGCCCCAGGAGGCTGAACTTTAAGAACCGATGCAAACACCAGGAAGGCAAGATCTATTTAAGCAGAGAGGATGTACAGAACGGAAAATACAAATATAAATGTGCTATTCTTCCTTCCTCCCCCCTCTCCTCCCACAGCTGTGTCTTTGGGGATGTTAGAGGCAAGAAAGAGGTTTGTCAATTTAGCACAATGAGTTCACTGTCAAATTTGAGGAAAAGTGGGAAGAAAATTAATAGTGTAACTATAACAGTTTAAAGCGTTTCTCGTGCAAAAAGCCTTCACACTCCAGACGGGACCTGTGCTACTCTGGGTCAAACTTAATTTTGCATGTTGCTTGTTACATAAAGCACTTGTGTGTTATTTTCGCTGTAGTCTCTTTTACGCTAAGAAACTCAGAAACCCAAGAGTAGAAGCAGGAAGGTGAGAATGGGAGAGAATGAGAGAGCATATGATTACGGGAGTTGGAAGCAACATATCCAAGAAGATAGAGGATAAGGTTTGCACTTTTAAATTATTTCTTTCCTGTCTTTATCTTTTCTTCCTGGTGCAGAAAGACCTTAACGATGGGGATATTTAAAGTCTAGGATCTGGGCTTAGGATTGGAATAGATTCAACATCGATGCATTGAGTAAAAATAATGTGCATATTACTATATATTGAACTGCAGATATGGAACAATCTGCATCTAGAATAATGCTGCCACTTGTACTAAAAGCAGCTTCTCTTCTAACTTCCTACCTTGATGAGTACTCAGAAGATGAAGGGATTTGTTTCAGATTTCAGGGATCTTGTTGTTTTATACCTTCTCCTCTATGGTGTTTAACTAACTTAATAAATAGCACAAAAATGAACACGAGAATTAAAGAATAATATTTAATATAAACTTCGTTACTTGCAAATATGATAAAGACACAGTTTAAATGGAACCGCCTCTACTTTTCCTTCTTTATCCCTCCAAAAGTGCCCCTAATGTAGACTCTGGGGTCTGTCTGAGAAAAGGCTGAGTTTGCAGAGCAAACTCTGGACATACCTGTAGCCAGCTGAATGCAAGGTCAAGCCTGTTTCACACTCCGAGTGCAAGCTGTGGAACATAAGAGGAGGAAAGTGACAACCGGCAGTGCCTTTTAAAGCAATTATTCACCTTAATGTGGCCGGTACCAGCAGTGGGGTGAGGGACTTCTCTTCCCGTGAGAAGAAATGAGTGTGCAGAGGTCAGAAAGGAGCTCCAAATGCTTTAACAACGCTGCTTCTTACTCTGGAAAGCGGAATGGAAGTCTCTTAGCAAATACGAGGGTGAAGCAAGAAAAGCCCCTTCTCTAATAAAGAGTTGATAGGAATTTCTGCTTTCAACTCAAAGCTGACCACGGGCAAATGGCTAAAAATAGGCTAATAAAAGATAAGAAGCTTTATGCCTATTATTGCCTTGAGGACACAGTTTTGGAACAGAATATTGACCATATATGAGGGAGTGGGGGAAATAAATGATGAAAAAGCTATTAACTATAATTTCAAAATAGGAAAAGAGAGAACTCAAAGAATAAGTAGAGATCTGTCCCATCTATTTGAAAATCAAAGAAGACAATTTATTAATTTAAAAAAAAGAAAATCAGTAAGATACTGCCAAAGCAAAAATTGGACCGAAGTTACACAGGCAAGGAAGGCTTTACTCAAAGCGATCGCCATCGGGGAGAAAGACCAAACTCAGTCTGAACTCAGCGCCCGGAAACAAGGGGCCACTCAGTGTTTTAAGAGCAGGTGTGGGAGTAAGGTTTCAAAGGCCACCTGTGTTTATTAATTGCCCTCACCCACAGGAAAGTAAACTCTCTCCAAACTGTTTTCAAGACATGAGGTATCTTTAGGACCTGGAGAAAGGCTTTGTCGGAAGGTAAGAGCCAACCCTCCCACAGAAACCGGCAGACAGAGGCTCTATGCCCCTGACGATAACATTTCAAAGAGATAGTCTCCGGGTTCTTGAGAAAGACATTTCTGGGATAAAAAACTGGCAAAAGGCTTTCAAAAAGATTTACATCTCGAAGTGGCAGAAACAGGGTTTACAAATACAAGTTTTCTAAGGTAAATGCTCTAGTAAAAGGTGCTCAGGGGCCCAGAGTCAGGAAGAAGCCTGTCCCAAAGTTTAATAATCCATCCCGGTCAGCATCATAAAGAAGAATTTTAGAGGACAGAGAACATTTTTAAGAATCAGATTAGACAAATGCTGATGATCCCAATTCAGCATAAAAGGGAGCTGGCTGCAAGGTAAACGTGGCTGAGCTTTTCTGAAGCATACAAGTGTGCAGGGAACATACGTGTGAAAAAACTGAGAGTATACAGCCAAGACTGACCACGAAAAGGATAAAATCATAAAATATTATCAGAGATATGACACCAACAATGAGTTGATGATTCAGAGAGCGTTGACTCAGCACTAGTATTTTGGAGTATTTACAGTTTTATAATAATGGGAAGAAAACCCAGCATACATTTGAAAAAATCAGACAATTTGTTATGGTTTGTTAATATGAAAGAAATCAAGAGGACAACTGTTTGGTATTGTACTATTAGTAGAAAGAAGGCAGGTCCATCTAACCTCAGAATGCTTCACTAAAGAGATTGATGTTAAAACAGGAAATGCTAAAGCAAACATCATTAAAAAGAAATTAAGCCTCAATAAGAAAGATCAGAGTATGAGTACTCAGCCATTTAAAATTAATTTAGGACTCCAGGTCAAGATCTACAGAAGGCATCTGAAAGCTCTTCTGTTCAACATGTCCAGGAGGACTGGAGTACTTGCCCAGGGAGTTGCAAAAGCCATGTTAACAATCTCTGAGAAACCACAAAAAACAAGGGATATGTTGAAAGCATTTTCATTTAAAGAGCGCAAAGGGAAACGTTTCTTTAAAATCTTATCAGCCAAACAGATATTTACCGTATGGTTCATCTCCAGCCTTGACATTTATTTTAGTTGATAGCCGGAATGACTGTCGGTTGCCCACATATGAAAAGAATCAACTTCTGGTTTTCCGATTTAAGAAGTACGATGGTGTCAAATACGAGACTATTTCGAAAGGAAAGAGATGAGCTGCAGACGTTGTCTGACTTCTCACAGAAAAGAGTCTTACGATTTTACAAACTGAAGATTCGTTCCACACTGATGTCTCTTCTTTTTTCTTATTTTTAAAATCATTTCCAATATGAAAGTGGCCTTTGATTCTCTTAAGACACCATACTTTTGGGGCGGATCTTGCCTATTTCCTTCAAACGAATCACAATTTCCTATCACTTTCACTCTTTGGGCCCGCCGTGGGACTGTCAGAAAACATTTTCTCATGGAGACATTTCTCCTTCTGCACACCATTGCTACGATTAAAAATCATGCTCTTCTAGAAAATCTTTTTATGCATATAAAAAATATGCATGAAAAATATATTAATAATATACATTATATAACGTATGACCCAGACTAGGTTAAACAATCATTTCTTTGTGAATTTAAAAAAAATTAAAATTATTTTAATAAAATGTTACTAGGTAACTATTTTTACTTATTAAAAAGCCCTCTGGCTTTACATGTAATATAAAATAAGAGAAACCACACTCAAATAGTTGTTTTCGTCTTCATGTTACTAATACATTTTAACATTTTATGTCTTTAGCAAGTCTGAGATAGGACTTTATCTAATAATTTATCTAACAATTTAGGATTTCTCTCTCACAAGCAGTAACCCGGGGATATTAGCATGAGTGAAGATTGACTTTAGAATTACGTTTCTTTTTGTTTTCCTGTGTTAAAAAACAAACAAAAAACCCTGCTTAACTTGCTTTTGTTATCAAAATATACCCTCAAGAAAGATTATGATATTAATAACTTACATTTGATTATACATTTAATTTCTTGCCTCCTCCGAAGATACGTGCATTTAATCAGTTGATGCAACTATTCTGTGTCCCTTAGGTTTTTCTTCCATTTCCCAACACTCTGGGTAGGCCAGGTGTTACAGTGTGGGTTCTTAAAGTCTTAACTTATTTACTCTTATACTTATCAAGTGAGTAGGGCAATTTGATAGGTCTACATGTCTCAAGACATTCTCAAAAACTTAGCACCATTTGTTACTAAAAGAAGGACTATTATAGTACAGTATCAAATTGGTACTAGATGGATTATTTCACTCAAAATAATTCTCAAATTTCAGTTTACAAAAGTTATAATGGTATCATACAATGCGATGCTTTTTTTATATGCTTTGTTACAGAAAAAAAAAACCAAAACAACGAAACATCTATTTTTATAACTTTGGATCAGAGTTTCTCTTAACTCACTATACTTTGAGAGTAAAGCAATTGCACTGGGTTTCATTGTTCAGTGTGTTGAGACTCTGCACTTTCTTCGGGGGTGAATTAATGGCAGGCTTAAAGTTTTAACTCTCCGCTGCCTTCCTTTAATTCATTTGTTACAACATTGCTAGATGTTTACATTTGTAACATTTAATAATAGAAAGCTTGTCTTTTTTGTTCATTCTCATCAGACAGCTATCTGGCTTTTCTGAGTATATAACAAATCGTGCATACTGTTGGCTCATGCCACCAAATGCATCCTTGAAGATATCAAATAAATAAGACATTTTATTTAAAAAAAGAAATACTGCTATGAGACTCTGAAAGCTTAAAACTAGACTCGTTATTATTTAATATGGTACTTAGTCTGGAATCGGGTCACAGGATACCTTAGGGTGTACCCTCTCATAAAAGAAAAAATAAATAATGTAAAATAAAATATTAGTATAGATGCTTTTTAAAAATCGGTATTCCCATCTACAGTAAAAATGAAAGCATGATAGACATCTCAACATCAGCCACCAAAATATTAGGAAAAAGAGGTATAAGGTATGTGTTCTTTAGTTTAGAGGTTCATATCATCATGCATTTTATAATTCCAAAACTGGCATCATCTCTACCACAGAGAGGAAGTTCACTATACTGTCAATTAAAAGGCAATAAATATAACAAAGTGGTTAAGGCTTCGGGCTTAGGCTAAAATTCTAGTAATGTAACCTACTAGTTGTGTAACCGTGGGCAAATTATGTAACTCTTCTGAGCTTCAACATTTATATTTAAAAAATAGGTAAAATAAGGTATCGCTATTGTCTTCATCACATGCAGCAGATGACGAAGAGCTTTGTCTGCCTTACTATGTGCCAAGAGTACTGTGTACCAAGCGTTTTGTGTACATCATCTTGTTTAATCCTCAGAAAAATACCATAAAGTGTGTTTTAAAGACTCGAAAACTGAGAAAACCCAGAATAGTTATAACATGTGCTTAAAGTCACATAGCGAGGAAGAAGCAAAACCTAAATAAAAACTCAGGTATGTGTGAATTCAGAATCCGTATTCTGAATTCAGAATCTGAATTCAGAAACACTTATCCCAGATAGGGGATCCCATAAAAAATGCATATCCGACTTTCCAGCACAATCGAGTCACGGAGCGAGTGCTACGCCAGATGTCCTCGGAGCAAGTGCATAAACTCAGAATTTTCCGGAGGTGGCGGGATAAAGGAGGAAGCAGGGGAGGCACTCACAGCTTGTTCTTCCTCCATCCTCTTCAGTGAGTCATGCCATGAGTCACTTCCAGGTAGTTTTAGGACAGAGAGGCCCAAAACAACTAACAAGCATGTTTAGAGGAAAGAAGAAAATAGACTTTCCCGAAGATAAACACTGCTCTGGGGGAGTCAGTCAACTGTTAAAAAAAGAACTGCTTATGTGGTAAGCCCAGTTTCTAGCCGTTAGGAATTACAAGGTGTAGTAGGTTTTGCTGGGGCTGCCATAACAAACTACCAGAGACCCAGTGGCTCCAACAACAGGAATTTATTTTCTTGCAGTTCTGGTAGCCCCGAGGCCACCCTCATGACTTTATTTTAATTTAATTACTTTCCAATGGCCCTATCTTCAAACACGGTCACCCTCTAAGGTTCTGGGAGTCAGGGCTTCAGCACACGAATTTGGGGTTGGAGGGACACGATCTGGCGCACGATCGAAGGTGAGCTGCATCCGGACCTGGCTTCGGAACCAGAGCCAAAGACTTAGCTTTAGGGGCTCCCTTTCTTCTCCTCCTGATTCCTCTTGAGGCAGGATTTAGGCTGACCTGCGAGAGGTCCGCAGAGAGATAGCAAGACAGTAGGGGAACATCCTGGGCTGATTTCTGAGCCACTTTCTTTGGCCTGGGAACTCCTCATTTCTCAAATGTTTATGAATGAACAATGTGACTTACTCAAAACAGTAATTTGCTTTACTTAATAATTTCTTTTGCACAGGTAGAATTTCAAAAGTCTCTGTTGATTCAACGATACATTTAATGATGCGGAAACTGGCCATGTCAGTGTGCAGCTCAGTGAAGGCATCTATGTTGAAGCTGGAGGCATCAGCTCGTTCTCTGCAAAGATCTGAAGGGTTGCAATGGCAGAGGAAAACAGAAAACCGTATCTCTGTTTTCTCTGCTTTCACGGGGTCCTTCCGACAGCCCCACGGCCATCCCCCCTGGTCCGAGGAGCACAGGCTGCTCCGTGGCGTGGGTGTGACAGCTGGCAGAGGAAGGAGACTTGGACAATCGTCCCTCCTCATCTCAACCCACACCCACTAGTTCATAGGGGACCCAGGTGTCCGGGAGGCAGAATTCAAATCTACGTCCCCTTTGTTCGCCAACTCCTACGGCAGAGACAGGCCATTGCCTCTGCCTCATCTCCTGCATTAGCACCAGGAGCCTTTCTGGTTTTACAAGAACTGTTTTTCCTAAAGAGCACAGCTTTTGTGTTTTTGTGTCATATTTACCTTCCTTACAATTTTCAGTGCTTAGAGTTGGAATTCTTGCGTGTGTGTGTGTGTGTGTGTGTGTGTGTGTGTGTGTGTGTGTGTAAGTCTGTCCTGATACCAGGGGGATCGGTGATTGTGTGAATTCAATGATAAATAGATTTAGCAGAGAGGAAGATGATATGTTGTTCTTTGGAAGTGCTCCTAGAGGCTCCGCTCTGGGCACGTTTTACAAATCAGTGATGTCGGAAGTGCACTTCTGTTAGAATATTTTAAAATCGGCAATCAGTGTGGGCAAAGCCTGTCTCCCTTGTTCCCTGTCAGAGGCAACATCCAGAAAGAGAACCGGGCTCCTTTTGGACTTGCTCCAGAGCTATCTGACTTTGCTTTCATTCTTTGTACACTAGTCATTGTTCTTGCCTCAATTATTTTTTTCACCACTGAGGCGTAGTATTTCTTCCTGCAACACAGAAAGCGAATTTGCAGGAAAAATGGCCCGTTAATCACATTGATTCTAAGTCATTTGCAAGCGTTAATTACCTAACGATGACAAAAAAATCCTCTCCAATGCATTCCATAACTAATCATAAAAACTCTGCAACAGGTCTCTGACCATTTGAAAATTGCTTTGTTTCTGTCACTATATGGAAGTCTTATATTGCATTTGTGAAATAATTTAAACTCTGAATCATACCTACCGCCTCTGAAATCAATGGTTTCTACTTCTCCTGTGGGCTAGTCACTCTCACGATTTTCTTTTGCATTTGGTTATTAATATAATAGAGGTTACAGACAGCTATTCCCTGATAAAACAAATTTTAATTTTAATAGAAGTTTCACTCTATTGGGAAAACTTGATTAATCATTTAATCATTTAAAATCAGGCAGGTCTCTCTTTTGAAAACCTCACATCAGTGGAATTGGGATGAATATTAAACTCTCTGCCTTCCTCCCTGTTAACTTCCTTAGAAAATCCCAATTAAATAATCATTTCTGTCAAATGCAAAGACATAACTGAACATTACTAGCGGAAGGAGCTTGGAGCTTTGAATCTATAAATACATATACACATACGCACACACACACAAATGAAAAAGTGGGAGACTCAGGAATGATGAAGACGAGATAATTTTCTTCATAAAAACTCTAATTTGAATAGTTTGCATTTTATTTGTTTATTTTTTCATGTTGAAATGACTGCAAGTACACTGAATAACTCAGTTTTGATGTAAAGTCAAATAGAAAGGATTAGATATTATATAATTATTTCCATTTGTATCTCATTAAAACCCACCTTTGATTTGATAAAGTCAATCTTTCACCTGTCCTTTTTTCCTTCCTGTTTTTCCTCTTTACCATTTACTTTTTTCTGTTTATCTTTCTTTCATTCTTTGCCTTCCCCTTCCCTCTCTTGTTATCTTCTTTAGAATTTACCCCTTTTCTTCTTTTATTGCTCTGACGATTGCTTCTTTGCATGACTGTTTCTCAACAGCCTTCTTTTTCTCTCCTGTGTTCTACGTCCCTTTAGGCTGTCTCGTTTCAGCCCATCATCCTATGATATAAAATGACATCATAGTTTTCTCTGCTCTTGTGTCATTGTGATGCTTTATTATCCACCCTTATGTTTCTCCCTCAGCCTTTAAATGATGGTTTTGTACTGGATTTTACAATTCATTGCCTCAGAATGTAGAATTCTAACGAGCAGAGGTAGCTCATCAGTAAAGTCTGTGTAATGTTCCGAGTTTCATGAGTGGAGAATCCATTTCGAACAGTTTGTCAACTGGACTCCCAACCACCACGAATCAGAGCAAAAGATAAATTCACCAGAAGTATTTATTTATTTATTTTTGTTAGGCTTCATTTTAGAATCCATATTCAGTTAAGCACCTTGGGACAGGAGCTTCTAAAATTGTTTTATTTTCAGACTTCTCTTTTCTCTGCTCCATGAACCATGTAATAACAAAACAAAAACCACAGATGAGCTCCCTCCATCTCAGGCAACAGCTTTTCTGTGACACAAGGAAGCTAGATTTATAAAAGAAAAAGGAAGGAAGGAAGGAAGGAAGAGAGGGAGGGAGGAAGGGAAGGAAATCAGGGTCTGTGAGGTAATGAAGCATTAAAATTTTTGCTAAGATTAAAACGTTTATATCCATAAACTTCTGAATTAGAGAAGTAAGTCCTCTTCTTATGAATGCGCATGGTTGTTAAATGTTACTGTTAGGTAGATGGTGGCCAATGGGAACCTGATGAGGTCAAAAGAATGGAATCTGCAGGAAGGCTAAGCCTGGGTCCCCAACATCTGTCTGAATAGCACCTTCTCAGACACTGTGGGCATCTATAACCATGCTAGGCTGAAAGCAGTAGAAGCCACCAAAAGCAAGTGAAGTATAAATACTATTTAAACACCACCTCTGGGAAATGAAGCCATGCATTAGTGTGCTTTAATTGAGAAAGTTATAAGAAGTCATGTGCTTGTGACACTGAAGATTCTGAACATGCCTGGAAGACCATTGTTCTCCTTTGTAAGAGGAGTCAAGTGGTATTTTCTGTTAGTAACAAAATTTCAGTGAAGGCTGAAATGCGATGATCAAAGGCTCCAAATATTCCCACATTCTAAGCACGGTGAGGTTTTCTGTGATGCCCTGGAACAGGGCAAACGCTTCCTCTTTGCCCCTTTCATTCATTTAACCTACAAACAGACTGCAAGGGAGTTTAATTCTTGCACAAAAAGTTTCAGTCTTCCTAGAGCATCATGAAGACAGCCTATGCTCTTCCCTCTCTTTCGTCTCCCTAAAGCAAAAGTAGGTGATGAGCACTTGAAGAGAATTACTTTTACGCATTTTGGATAACGGCAAGAAGGAGAGATCAAGACTACTTTCTTGGCTGAATATTGATCTATAGGCGCCAAACTCCCCTTATGCCTCCATTACAATAGACAAGAAGGAGAGATTTATTAGAAAAGTTATGTGAAGGCCTAGAGGAGAAGTTTTCAGGCAAAATTGGGTAGTACGACTTGTGCAATTTCTTATCAAAATTAATAACGGCAAGAAGCCTGTGAGATCCTGTTGGAGTTGCCCCAATAGCAGAGCAAACATCAGGACTGGTGGTATCAGCCTGGAAGGAATATGGGAGCAATCTTGGCCACTTCCTTCCTAAGAAGGTGTACAGTCCAGAATGGGGAGCCAGTGGTTTACGTGGATTCACATGAGGGGCATGTAAGTTAGTAAAAGGATGGAAGCCACAGAACTGCCCATGTGAGAGAACGAGCCATGAGAATGTAAGGGAGAGACGATGCACAGAGTGGTGGAACTGGAGAGTCTAGGAAACCCAGGGAAGGGTACCATTTAAGAAGGGGGTAAAAGACAAGGAGCCCAAGAGAAGTGATCTATGTATTAGACAAACTGTAGGTACTAGATCAATGTTTGCAAATTAATTATCACCATTTGTTTTGGACCCATGTTCCATAATCTGGATTTGGATTACACATTCTCCAATGTAAGAGTCCACCACTATCAGGTCAGGTGGAGGGTAAACAGCTGGCAAGGAGGTGGCTAAGGATGGAGAGCAGGAACCAAATTGTAGCTAGGAACCACATTGTAGCTAGGAACCAAATTGTAGCTAGGAACCACATTGTGGCTGGGAGCTGTTCCCTGGTGGGAACATACTTAGTAAAAGGTGCCTAGTGACCTTTAACTGACCTAGAGCTCATCACCATCTAATTAGCATGGCATGGGTAGAGTGAAGGATTCTGGGAAAGATGTATGCACAGAAAGGGAAACTGTTACACAACCAACCTGTTATATGATCTGTTCTATAACCCCAACCTGTCAATAACCCCAAAAGGTGGGAAACGACAACCAATCCTGCCGGGAGAAAGGCGGGACAAACTAGTGAGCATATAAAAGGCAGCTGTGCTCAGACTTGAGGATCTTTCTCCATTGGCTCTCTCTGGAACGTGTTTTCACTTTGTGTAGCTTCCTCCTTGACTTTCATTCTTTCTTTTATGTGATGAACTGTATAAAATTGCTCTGTGCTTGTGATCACTCTGTCATTGGCTGGACTCGGTACCAGTACTCAGTTTTGACACCGGGAACAGGGGGACCAGGGACATCCAGACAAACCTAACACCATTGGACACATGACCAATGTTAACAATTATTAAAATGAAAGAACTTTCAACTTTCTTGTGCAAAGATAAAGACAACACAAACAATTATAGTAAAAAGAATAGAACAGTCACTTCAAAATGACATAAAATTATACAATGATATCAAGAATTAAAATAAATATCAAAAATCTCAACAATGGAACACACAAAATATGAAAAATCTCTAGTGTTTGAGAGAAAGAAAATTAAAATTCTTCTTGATTAAGGTACAGCTTCTTATTTATATCTTACAGGTGATAGCAAACAAAAATTTAGGCAGACTTGCATAAAAGATAAAACTCTCTTCAAAAAAGAAGGTCAGGTTAAAATAGAAAATCTAAATAAGAATTGTAAGAGAAAGGATAGAAAAACCTCGTGCTTATCAGCACTAGGTAATTGAATATTTTTTTTCTCAAAGGTTTTTTTAAATACATACATGCTGGCCAGAAGCATTCAGAATTCCCTTGACATTTCATTACATAATCCAGATTTTCTAGCAAGATTTTGAATATCATAGGTCCCAGCAGTTTTTTCCCACTTTTCGTATTGTTAAATGTAGTTTCAGGCATTAGTGACTGATTATGGAAAATCTTTTAAATGGAAAGAATAATTTAGCCTCGCTTGATGAATCTTGGTAACTTAGAATGTGTACATGATCCAATGGAGAGAAAGTAGAATGGAAACAATTTAGGGAAAATATGTTATTAAAGAGCTTATTTAACATTGTGCTTTAAAAGTTTCATTGTTTGGCTGGATTTCTTACATTGTAACTATGCCTGTAATTTTAAAATTGCACAGATGCATCAGGGGCTCTATGTCATCAGCCAGCACCACAACCAGAACCCATTCCAGTTGCTGGAGGCTCTTAGGGGTGGTTTGCTATCATCCCTGGATGCAACTTTGTTTCTTTTTGTAAAATGTATCCTTTCTACGTTCAAAATCTACAAATGTCACTCTAAAAATTAGCATCTATCAGCCACAGCAGAAAGGAGGAAATAGTACGAAAGGTCTTAGGAATTTTAGTTAAACTTTTTTTTAAAGAATAAAAGGTAATACAGGCACAATGCTGATTTTCATGGATAGTCATTCAAAGGATTTTTTCTTATGTTGTACATACAAAAATAAAGCCTAATAATCCGTGTGTCAGTTAAAGTATATGAAACTGAGCATGTGATGATAAGTAGGGTTTCATTTAAAACTACTCAGACACAAGACTGTTGACAGGGCATGTGATACGAGAAGAAAGAGGTATTGACTCTGAGATGCAGAGCACAGAAGAAGACAGATTAAGATAAAACTAAATGGAGATTATTAGTGATATATAATGTGGTTGTCTACATTTAATGTATTTGTGCATAAATACTGGAGATAAAATGAAATTACTACCCAAAATGAGTAAGGCTATTAAAATAACACTGAATATATTACCAAATATATATGCATATATATTCAATATATAAATAATTGCAATGCACTGAAAAACAAGCATGCAATTTTACAAAATATAGGTCACACAAATATATACATTATAAACACCATGTATAAGTTGTTTCAGACATATGGATATAAGAGTACATTTTGGAAATCATACTTTTCTTAATTATTTATTTTCCTATATCCCTTGACCACGTAGAATGAGAATGATGAGGATAGAAATAATTATATTCCAAGAGATCACTGTGTACGTTAGACAAACTGGCCTTCTATTTCATAGAAATCATGTGCAAAGGATTATGCTTTCAACTCCGGGGTATATGAGAAGAATACAAAGTAAGCACCTCCCCCCCACCTCTTTGTAAATAGGATAGAGGAAATTAACTTATCATGTCACTAATTATGTAAATGCATTCTTTCTTCATTTGCATTTTAGGCAGGAGAGCATAAAGCCTTATTCACATAGATACTGCCAAAATATTGGAGAATTGATTTCTGAACTAGAAAAGGGAAGAGAAAAGAGTTGGGGAAGTGGAAATGTGTGTGCTCAGAGTTACTGTGCTAAAGACAAATGCTAATTAGTAAAGGACATGCAAATTAAAATGCTGTAGAATTATTTATCATCAGATTAGGAACACAATTTAAAAGATCGGCAATATCATATATTGATGAGCAGTAAGGAAACAGGTACCACTAAGCACAGCTATGGCCTCCACTGAAATTAATTTAGCATGATTTACTAAAACTTTAATCAAATATACCCATTGACCAAAAATCCCACCTCTAAGAAACTATCTCAAAGAAATAACATTTGCAAATATTGTTATATAATTTCAAGGTGACTTCTATCAGTATTATTAGTACGTGCAATAGCAAAAACTGGAGGCAAGCTGAACATTCATCAACAAATTATGACACACCCACAAATTACAGAAGATGACACAAGGTCAAAGGACATGCCCTATTCACTGTTCTTTCCTTTTCAGTGACTTGCTTTCTGCTTTTATTTCCAAAATTAACAATACAATGTCTTGTGTGTGAGGAAGCATGGGAACCTTCTATTTCTTAACAAAGGTACTGCAGAGCTGCAAGCAAACACAATTTTCTCTTGACAGAGAAAGATGGAAACACCGAAGAAATGTTTTGCTTTCTTTTGTTCTTTTCCCCCGTTATAAATTTTATAAATTATTTCTCGGAAATGCAATGGCCTCGGTTTTACCGTCACTTGGACTCATGGAAGAGTTTGCTGAGTCCATGAGTTCGTAGTCGAAGGAAACGTTGTCTCGTGGCACATGTCCAGGAAGCCTCTCAGCCCGCCCAGGCTGGATTGCTTGGGGACCCTCTGGCACAATGATCCCACCTGTCGCCATGTCACAAGGGCAATGCAGAGCAAGATTATACGCAGATTTGAGATGATACGTTAACTGAAAAAGCTATTAAATATTCATTGGGTGAATTAAAAATAATACAAGTAAGACTATAAAACTGAAAAAGGGCGAAGGATAAGCTCCGTTATTAGGATTTTTTTTTTTTTTTAGTGTAGACCTAGACAACTGGCATTAGGTCCAAGAGACAGTCGCCCATTTTACAGACACACTGTGGAATAGATGAAAGATGCTTTCGGGGCATCTCAACTCCTCTTTCTGTATCTCAGCCTCCAACAAGTTCCCAATACTCTACTTGCCTCCTTCCTGTCGGAAGAAAAAAATGACCTGGGTCACTCACACCTTGGTATAAAACAGTTTAATTTTCTTTATTTGCCTATTGAAAGAGAAAAGAAGAAATACTACAATAAAAAAAAAATTGGAATGAATCCCTAGTGGCAAAATTCCAGACACTGGCCCCAGAATGGGTGAGTTTTGGCACATTGCTACAGTGGGGTCCTCCAATGTCCCTCAAATTATGCTACACGAAAAACCAAAGTACTTTTGTTCTTCTCAGTTTGAAGATTCAAGGTTCATTGTGTGCTTAAGGCAAAGAGGCTAAAAATGGTAACTCTGTGAAGATATTTATGGTAACTACTTGACTAAGAAACATAAGGAAAAATATAGCAAATTAATCATACCTTTCGATATGGGTTAAAGGCCCATAAATGCTCAACTGACCACCCTGGCTGTTGGCAGAGGTCTATATAAGCAGCTGAAATTGTTAATGGGTTAAAGCACAACAAGGCACTCACTCTTGAGACTGTATGTCAGGCATGTTCTATCATATTTATTACGATAAGTATATCTACAGAAAAGCAGATCCTTACGACTTCTTTGAAAACCAAAAAAAAAAAAAAAAATTAGCAATAAAGTCTAAAATGAAAAGGGCACTTAGCTTAGCTGTTCATTGACACCTCAAATTCCACAAGGACACAAGGCAATGAAACATTGTCATAGTATGTGTTCCAGAATTCTTCTCATTTATCTACATACTACCGTTTACATACCAAGATTCAGCTTATGTAAAGCATATACGTAGTCACGGTTATGTGACGTTGTGTGGAAATGTACTAGCTATGGTTGTCTGGGAATCAAACCAGAAATAACATTGGAGGACAAATCAAATCCACACAAAGGAGAGCAGATTCCAAGGCACTTCCGTCCAAGCAGCCAGTCTCTGCTACTAGGGTAGTCAGGAGACAAAGAGTGAGATTCCACCAAATGCCTTTTATTAGTTGCCTTTTGCATTAGAGGATGTTAGACAAACATTGCCAGGCTTGGCGATGATCTCCCACGTATGTGGAGGTAGGAATGAAGACAGAAAGAGGATCGGCAGATGGACTAAAGGTGACCATGAATAATGCAGCAAAGTCAAGCAGGGAAGGAAAAGCAAACACACACACACAGAAAGCCCTTTACGATGACCTCCAGTGACATTAACTGGCACATTTTAGGATCAAAGGCCTGTCTGCCTTCAGCCTGTGCCTTACAGAACTGCAGGCCAAAACAAAGGCACAAGGCTCCCTCAAGAAAGAAAGGAAGTTATTGGCGGTAAAATAAAGAAAGGTTCTCTATGCACAAGCTGACGACCCCTTTCTAAACTTGCTGCATTTGAAATCCATTCAATCGATTAGTGGAATCCAGAGAAATACTCCAACGGCCTCATCTTCTCAAACAATAGGAGGATGTTTGCATGTCGCCATTTAGAATTACTCTTGCAGCAAAGAGTGATTTAAATGAAAAGACTCAAAGTCAATCCTTAATTATTTAGGTTACTTCCTAATTGGGAACTCAGAAAATATAGATGCATGCCAGGAAATTACAGAACCATTTAATTCAGAGGCAGTCGTAAATCGTTGTGCCATGATTAAAGATACATCAATGTTACCAGTAAATAATATGAGAAGTATGAGCACTAGCCTGGGTACCCTTGAGCCACTGGACATTCACTTCTCTGGCCCTGGAGATATATGCTATACATTACGTGTGTGCTATAGATACAGCAGGTGGATGATGGGGCTCAGCTTTCCGGAGGTCTCCATAGGAGGCAAAGGGGATGGGTGACATTCACATAACGTGATAGAGAGAGAGAGACTGCCATCACAGTTGCAAAGCCAGGCTTCACACTGATTGGGGCAGGCAAATGGGTTTTGCAGATGTTTGACGTGAGAAGTCGGTGAAACAGGCAACAGACTGTGACTTAGAATGTGTAATACACAATTAAACTTCCCCTTCACAAATGCCTCTTTAAGAATAGTTTATTCCCCATCTACACACCTACCTTCCTCCAGGTGCATAATTATTAATTATTAATACTAATCTACTGGAATTTACTTTCTGCTAATAAGAGTGATATTTCTATATGTAACTTATAAAATACTTTGTGTGTGTGCTATATGGTAGATCTTGTGTATCTCCACTATATAACCTAGGAGGAACTAATTCCAGAAGGTTATGGGATGTGATGGTGGGTAGTGATTAACTGAGCTGAGATTCCAGCTGCACCCGCTGCTGTCTTTATTTACAGTCTAATTCCTACCACAAAGTTACTTATAGCGGTTATAAAAGGCTTATAAAAGGGTTAAGCCCACCAGAGGCATTTGTATAGGATGGGCGGGGTAGCCTAAGGAAAGGATGTATTCCTAACCGCCCTGTATCTTTCGAACTAACTCACTTTTCTCCACACCTAGTATTTTCCACCCAATATGTAATCTCTCCCCAAACTTTCCTCTGCAAAAAAAGTGATAGTCTAGAAAGTTTTTGTTCATGTACTTTCAAGTTTCTAAACTTTCATTGGCTTCCCATCGTCCCCAGGAAAAATCTATAGTATTTGACATGGCTTAAAAAGCTCATCATGTGTAGGTCTCGGCTGACCTCAACAACTTCATCTCTCTACTTTCTGCCTTCTGGGTATCTTTCAGTTACTCACTCGTGCAAAGCTCTCTCTTGAATTTGAAAATACCATTCTCTTGACAAAAGCACTAAGTCGTCCTCTTCACTTCCTTGTCTGAAAAATTCCTACTTATTTTTCTGATGCAGGGCCAGATGTCTTCTGGGAAACCATTTGACCCCATATTACTTGAGGTCTATGTAGCTCCTATGGTATTTGTGTTTCTGTTTTGTTAGCTTTATTGACACCAGAATTATTTACTGATGATAAACTTCGTGAGGCCACTGTGCCTTTCTTACTCATGATTGTGGCACCAATGTCTAATTTGTTAGTAAAAAAAAAAATCATAAAAAGCAAACTAAACAATTAAAAGCCAGCAATGAATGAATAGATGTACAAATAAAATGGGAGGTAGAAATCTGGATAAAAACTAACGGTTCTCTAGCCTAGGTTCCATTTAGCTTTTTTTTTAATTGCTCAAATAAAAAAAATAAATACTTTAAAAACCAGTATGACAAGCACATAATGCCACCCTATGGGGTATTGTCTATATTCATAGGGCTTTGTAGAGTGATTATTTAACACATGAGATACGATGGTTTGCAAATAAAGAAGAGATGAACAGACACGCGTGGCTGTAGTGAAAACGGACCGCCTCCAGTTCAAACAGGGAAGTGTCGGAGGTCGTGGGAGTCATGAAGGGAAAGTGAGAAGGCAGCTTATCAAATACACTAACGATCTTGACAGCACAACAAAATCGAAAGCATTTTGTTTGGGCTTTATTGAAAAGGACTACCTAAAAAAATGCTAAAAGGATGTTATACTACCTTGTTGCCAGTAAGTCCACGTGTTGCCGCACACGTGTCCTGTTCAAGGTGAACTTGACCCTCACCCATAAACCAAAGCTTTGAACCTCCACTTCCAGTGGCTGCTGGTGATTTTGTTTCTCTTAATAGTGTTTTCCATGCTAAATAATTCCTCCACCAGCAAGTGTTTTGAACAAGGTGACTATTCTACACAGCAAACTTTTTACCGAAGCCCGATTCAATCAAGGCTAAGATATGAGCCCTGTTGAAATGATTGGATTTATCACTTAGTGTGACAGCTGCAGGCTGGACCTCTGTCATGCGGGCTCAGGGTTTCTAGGTACGGAGGGAAGGGATTATTATCATGTTTAGAATGCAAGGAACTCTAGAACAATGGAGGCAGTTATGAAAAATGGATTTTTTGATGATGACTATCACTCTTTGCTCAGGAAGGGAAATCTAGATACAATAGGCAGTTGTATTTTATTACCATTAGATCAGAGCTGCTAGTATCTTCAGTTATGAGAATTGCAACTTTCAACATATCACATATTCTTTGATTTATGTTATTCTGCTGCAGTCTGATTTTGCACGGTACATAATTCATCACAGGATTTTTAATACAATCATAGAATGATAAAATGAAGGAAAAAATATAAGTAAAGAGGAAAATGATTGTTCCTGGGGTCTCTGTTCCATACGAGTCAAATGATGTTGAATTTGAATCGGGGCTTCTGCAGGAAAGATTTGACCCTGTGAGATTCTATATAACACCACTGGGTGAGCACAGATTTTCTGTGCTTAGAAAATATGTGATTTCCTTTTTACGAAAAAATTTCCTTAGAAAAAGACAAACATAAGATTATATCAATTTCAAAAACACCGATAGGTCAGGAATGGATAAGGACCTCCCCAAATCCTCTCCTCCTGTTAATGTAGCTTTAGAATGATTCCGAGCATGTACATAATTTGCCATGTGAATGATATGTTTTGCTGTGATAAGAACATGGAGTGTAATTCCCCTCCCCTTGAGAATGTTACTTCATACCTTATCAGACCACATATGTGAGTTATTGGTTGCTTCAGCTATTGGACTTTCAACATATATATAAACCCAAGACTTTGACAGACACAACGAGGGCTTAGGCTAGGGCATGGCTACTCTCTGCCAGGCTTTGGGCTATTCTCCACCAGCGCTGGCACTGCTCATTGGTGCCAAGGGACATTGTATGCTATTGCAGACCTCCACCACGTTGGTTAAATCATCTATTCCAAGAATCCCCCTTGGTAAAGTATGCCTCAAACTTCGATTAGCCTTTACATCCATGGAGGCCTGCTTTCATCCTAATCGAGCAACTAGACTTTAACGACTGGACTCTAAACAAAATTGGAACTCACTAAATGGTTTAATGTACCTACCTATCAAGTATATCCCTGTGAAATGTGTTCTTATTATTCTCTCCTTATTTTTTTTTAACAGATGAGGTGTCTCTCTGTCACTCAGGCTGAAGTATAGCGGCCCTATCATAGCTCACTGCAACGTCCCGGGCTCAAGTGGTCCTCGTGCCTCAGCCTCCTGAGTAGCTGGGACCATGGGTGCATGACACCATGACCAGCTAATTTTTTAAAACATTTTTTTGTAGAGATAGGATCTCACTATATTGCATAGGTTGCATCTCCTTATTGTAATCATACAAAATACCTCCACAAAAGCTATGAAAATACTGACCAAAATGGTCAAACTCAACTTTTTCAAAATTCTAGAAATTAATCAGATACTTGCAACAGTCTAAGGAGTCTTTGTTTAAGAAAAACAGCAAAATCTCAGTAAGAAAAGTGAGCTTCGTGGCATTTTAATGTGCCCTAGCCCCACGCCTCTGTCCTTAGCCCTGTGGTAGCCTTGAAAAGCAACAACCAGCATGTTCTGAAGAGAATGAAATGGGACTGGAATTCCTTCAAAGCCATTTCCACGGTTTCCTGGACAATCCCACTTCCAAAGCTTCTTTTTATTTGACCTGACTCAGACCTTCCACAGTGTGAACAGTCTCTAACCGAGGGTGGTTTTGGAAATAATCAGTGGCAATTGTTTGTCATCACAGTTACCTGAAAGAATGATAACAGTCGAGGCAAACAGTACACTGATCAAAATAATTAAAAGGAAAAAAGATGGGGAATGAGATGTCCATAGTAGACTTTGAAAAGTTTCAAGATATTTCTGGGACTCTAGAAGGCCACATGCATGTGCATGGCTGTGCACATGCCCAGGAGAGACCCAAGAAGGCCCTCAGCTTTCACAGCTGGCCAAGCTTCCGACTCTGAGCAGTAAGCGAAGGCTAAAACGGAGCTTTATCTGTCTGCCTGAACGTGGAAGGCACGCCCTCGCTCCCACACAAAGCCCGTTGGCAATGTCTGGGCTACTTGTTGGTTCAAACATTTAAGAAAATATTTGCAAACCATATATCTGCTAAGAGTCCAGATATCTGATATCCAAAATATATTAAAAATACCCTTGCAAATGAACAACAAAAAGACAAACAATCCAATTAGAAAACAGTCAAAGGACTTGAATAGGCATTTGTCGAAAGAAGATACACGAATGGCCAAAAAGCTTATGAAACGATACTCAACATCATTAATTATTTAAAAAACGTAAATCAAAATCACAATGAAATACCACTTTTCACCCACTAGGATGGCTATACAAAAACAACCAAAGAGGAAATAACAAGCATTGGTGAAGATGCTGGGAAGACCAGAGCCCTAGTAAGTTGCTCCTGGAAACGAGAAGTGTCGTGGCCACTTGGGAAAACATCTTGGCAGTTCTTCAAAACGTTAAACATAGCAATTCCATTCCAACCCAGCAATTCCATTCCACATAGATGCCCCAAAGAAAGGAAAACATATATCCAATCAAAAACTTGCACACAATGTTCACAGCCACATTACTCATAACACCCAAAGAGTGGAAACAACCTAAACGTCCATCAATTGATGAATGAATAAAAATGTTGTAGACTCATACGATGGAATATTATTCAATCATAAAAGTATAGTACTGGTTCATGATACAACATGAATAAACCTTGAAGACATTATGATAAACGAAGGAAGCTCTACACAAAAGGTCATATATCGTGTGATTTCATATATATCAAATGCCCAGACTAGGAAAATCTATAGAGACCAAAAGCTAATTAGTGGTTGCCAGGGGCTGGCTGGGAAAAGGGGGATTAGTAAATGACAGCTAAGGGCATGGGGTTTCTTTATAGGATGACGAAAATGCTCTAGATACAGGTGATGGTTGTGTAACTTTGTGAATATAATGATCACTGAATGCTATACTTTAAAAGGTAAAGTATCTCTCAGTAACAAAAACACAGATAATATTTCAATAAAGAAGACATAGAGAAGAAATTTGCTTTGATGTCAATTTTTATAGACATTCAAAATTGTTAGTAGTTAATGACATGGCATAACATTAAACAAAATTTTAGGGAAAATATTACCTTTGGGAGGTAGTAAGCCCCCAAAAAATCCACGGCAGAATTTCAAAGTATATTTGCATTCTGATAATTCAGTTTTTACCACATTGCTATGGATAGATTAGAATCTTAGATTGGGTGCATATTTCCGTGGGTAAGCATCTAAAATGTCAATGTTGATTTGTGTCAGAATTTACTTTTTAAAATTTCCTTAGTACATAGACGAGCTCTATGAAGATTAGGCATGTTTTCAAAACCTCTCTAAAATTGTATATTTTCTTGAAAGTTTGTATAACAAATTAACTTTGCTAACAAATAGGGGTCAGCTATAATGAGGAGAAATACATATGTTTTGGTTTTCTGGAACATAAAAGTGATAAATAGTTAATGGGATGTCAAAACTCAGGAGTCTTAAGGTTGAAGCCTGACTGGAAAATCAGCATCCTGCGGTAGGACAAGTTGGGATTTTGAGATAATTCATTTCTCCTAAAATTGAACTTTACAAATCTATGCTACATTGTTTAATCATTCATTCATTCATTCATTAACATATTTATTTGTTCACTTCTGTTTATTTAGATATTTAATATTTTACTAATCATAAGCATTAAGTAACTAATGGTATAAAATACTACTTAAATATAGTGAATTCGAGGATAGTGGAGGTCATAACTCTTTTTTCATGTAATTATAGAAAAAAATCTAAGGCACCACGTGGAAATATTTTAATATATAGCTCTTCTAGATCTCTACTAAAGGAAATCAAATAAGGAAATGTTATCATGGCAAGTAGGTCTTTTCATAAACAATTGAAAAAAATTTTTCGAGCAATGCTGAATATTGTTTTAAGTGCCTCATGTGTATTAAATTCTCACAACAATCCTTAGGATAAGTACTGTTACCGTCACCCTGTTCCATTTGGCTACTATGTGATCAAGCTAGGATTGGAACCTACCCAGAGCAGTCTTTGTCATGCTGTTTTTCTGGGCTTTGAGAGGATTACTGATTTGGTATGAAAAATATTGGTGGGGAAAGGGAATTTTAAATTTGGAAAACAAAAGGAAGAGAAAAGAAGAACTAGGTAGAGGATGTGTCTGATTGGAACTGAGACTGGTGGGAATTCACAATGGAGAAGGTGAAATGAACAGGGTGTGGCCCATTAAGAGAGGACTGGGAATGACAGATGGAGAATTTGGATATAATCTGGAAGTAAACAGGGAGCCACCTGCCAGTCTTGAGAGGAAGTATATTATGAAAGCAGTGTTTTATGAGAGCAGTCCTGCCTGGTATAGATGATTTGCTCGAGAGGATACAGGAAGAGCTTTTAGGGAGTCATCCGAATAATCTATCATGCAATAGGGTCAGAATTACGTAAATCAAATCCTCAGCCAAGAAACCTGGAATAAGTAGATTCAAGTGATTTTGTCCCTTCTGGATTCCCTTCAAAACACACTATGGAAATCACCAATTAAAAGAACCCTTTTTCTGACCACAATTACCATTTTTTCCAGATTTCATATCTAACCACTTTTTCTGAGATCATGTTTTGATTTCACGAGCTCTCCAGGCTGGTATCCACTCCATTCCCCACACCCTGATATATTACCTTTTTTGTTTACTTCTTGTCTTAAAATCCAGTTGAGTTTGCAGTTCCATCATTTAACTAACACCTTCACCAATACTCTTATTTTTCTTGCCTCTCTGTATTTCATTATATTTCTGTGATGGATAAAAAAGCAAGCACATAGATAATTATTTTTATACACATTCTCTGTGTTCCCACCCACATTGACTCCCTACCCCAAAAGTCTATACTACTTCAGAAAGTCACACAATAGGATAAAGGATATCAATATAAATTCTTGCTTACCACTTTCAAAAACACTCTCAACTTCTTCAACTTTGCCCAAAATTCTTGCGATGTTCCTTAGGTCAACATTCTTCCATTTCCCAAAATCCTTTTAAAAATGATTTACCTTTTTATCATAAGTTTATTCAAACATATGTGAAAGTAGATAGGAACCATGAGTACCAGTCACTTGCTTTAATAATTATCAACATGGCCAACCTTGCTTCACCTGGTTGGACACAATGCTCCTCCCCCATGTGTTGTTTTAAAGGCAAACTTGGATATATTATTTATTTATTTATTTATTTTGAGACAGAGTCTCGCTTTGTTGCCCTGGCTAGAGTGAGTGCTGTGGCATCAGCCTAGCTCACAGCAACCTCAGACTCCTGGGCTCAAGCAATCCTTCTGCCTCAGCCTCCCGAGTAGCTGGGACTACAGGCATGCACCACCATGCTCGGCAAATTTTTTCTTTATATATGTATTTTTAGTTGTCCAGATCATTTCTTTCTATTTTTTGGTAGAGACGGGGTCTCGCTCTTGCTCAGGCTGGTCTCGAACTCCTGACCTTGAGCGATCCACCTGCCTCGGCCTCCCAGAGTGCTAGGATTACAGGCGTGAGCCACCGTGCCCGGCCTATTATTTTTTTTAATCCATGAATACTTCAGAAAGTGTCTCAAAAAGATATGGAGACTTTTTTCAACATATCCACAATATCATTGTTAGAAAATAATAATTTGTTATTATCATTAAACATTCATTTAAGATGAATAAACTCCTTGATGATGGTGATGATTTTACAGTTTTTATTGGAATTGAGATTCAAACAAGCTCTCCATATAGCACATAAAGGATAAGTCTTTTGACTATAAATCTTTTTCCCTCTTTGCTTTTCCCTTGCCATTTTATTATTGAAGAAACCAGGCAATTTGTCACGTAGAATCCCAATCCTTCTAGAAATTACTGACTGCTTCATTATGTTGTCATTTAAAAAGTTTCTTTATTCCCTGTTTTCCCCGCAAACTGGCAGTTAGATCTAGAGACGTATCAGACTCAGCTCTAACGTTTTTGGCGAAATTACATCATAGGCGGTACCGTGAGCTGTTTCTCCACATCGGGAGGCACCAGTGCATTGCTGTCTCCCTGTGCATGATGCTAAGACTCAGCAGTGTGATTAGATACTATCAGTCTGACCTACCCATTATAAAGCTTCCCCTTATCCTTTCGTATAATGATTTTTGCTGCCATGGGTGGCTATTACTTAAATCCATTATTTCATTAGGGTTTGCAAAATGGCGAAATTCTATTTCTGTTCCTTTTTCTGCCTTGAGTAAGAAGCTGAGAAAGAGGAAAGAGGAAAATGCGGTAGGAATGGGATGTTGTACTGTGTTTCTGGGATCCTCCGTCTCTATTTTGTATCACCAGATAGGTAGGGACTGTGCTTGCAAATTCCTCATCTTTAGATAAGGGGAGGTGGAGGAAAACATGCACACGTTAGCAAATTTAGTCCCTGTCATAATTTATGTTTTATCAGTGAGCACAATGAAAGGAGCAGCAAATTCTACTTGGGAATTGCGAGAAGTTAGAAACAGCTAGAAAAAAGGACACAAGTGTGTGCATGTGTGAGTGTGCATGTGTGTGTGTACACGTGGGTACATGGGGATAAGCCTGGAGAAAGAGGGGAGACAGGAAATGGAGGACTTTATTCGTTATATAAAGTAGTCTGTAAGGCTTTTTCCCTAATAGGCAGTGAAATGAAGAGATTTAAGCAAGAGAATAATATGAAAAACGAAAAATTTTTGTTGCAGGAACATCCCATTTCCAGCAGCATGAAGGGTGGGCTGGAAGGAAGAAGACTGGAGGCAGAGACCAGCGCAGTCATCACGGCGGCAGCTGAAGTGGAAGGTGATGCAGGTATGAACCCGCAGTTGCAGTTAAGACAGTTCTTTCATGAGCTTCTAGCTTAGCGCCTGTTAAATTCCACCATGTTGTCTGTTTTCTGTGTTGAACTGCAATGTATTAAGCACAGATGACTGGACCAATCTGCCCGGGGTGCAGGCAATAAAGGTAGATAATTTTAAAATGTCAATAAACCTGACTACAAATTAATCTGCTTCTTATTATCACCGTGCACTGGCAATTCAAAACAATGTCAGTGTTAAAATACTCCACCCCCCAAAATTATTTCAGGGGTCTAAGTTCTAATTCACTTATTTCTTTTCATTGATTTTAATTGACCAGTTTCCATTTAATCTTTTTAAAAGCATTTCAGAGAAAACAATCAGCCTCTACCATAGCACCCTGGTGCCGCCACAGCAGACTAGAGAAAGAGAGACTGAATGGTATAAAAAGAATTTACTCACGAGAATGTCTTGAATATGAAGATTATTATTAGAATTAATATGTTCTTCAACATAAAAATATAGATTCATTGAAACTTTGTATTCAATAATATTTTAGTGATTTTTTCCTGGAATATCTTCACCTACTACATTACTCTCACATATTATTTAAGCTTATGGACTTGTCTCTTTCCTTGTGCAGTCCTCTTTTTGACATGCTAATATCTACAAATCTAAATCCTCTTTCCTTCAAGTCCCAGGTCTCATTCCACCTTCACCGTAAAGCTGTCTTTTCCTCTAAATCCATGTAGCGTTATTTGTGCTTTTATTACAGCCAACCCCACTGCCTACCCTGCATCATAGTCATTGTGTACACATCTTATGGTTGAAATTAAATCTATAAACTCGTAGGCATCTTTATTATTGCTGTATCTTTGATATATCTGGTAATCTTTGATATATCCTAGACCACAGGAGGCATTATAGCAATAGGCATGGATTACTCTTTGAATCATTTGTATAGAAAATATATATATGATTCTTAACATTCTTCCAGCCCTGTAGTAGTGTAATTCTTTTAACTCCCGTATGTTAGGGTTCAAAGTAACTGTTTTTAGGACTGAGGAATGGAGAGAAGTCCATTTGAAGAAAATAGATTTGATGTGTAAGGGTTTTATAGGAAAGTCTTTCCAATTGCACCATTTTTTTAAATGAATATAACTATTCTTCCATAAATTCTGCCTAACTCATTTAAACTAAAAAACTAATATGCTGGGTCACAAGTTATGTTTACTGTATGTCAAACGATAGGCAAACACTGTAGGAAAGGAGAAATAATTTTCAGGCCGGGTCTCTGCTTCTCAAGTAGGAGATGCCAAAATCACATTCATCCAAACTGCAATAAACTGTGAAATATTTTTAAAATACCCATTTTAGTAATCTCTCTGTGAGGGATCAGCAATGTAGGATCAATGAGTGGGATATGGCCTGAAAACACTGTAAAATGGCTTTTAGCAAGTCTAGGGAGGCAGGAATAATATTTATAAAGGACTGTGGATGAGATTCTTCCATTGAAAAGGGTGTTTATTAATATGCCAAAATCGTTATACCCACTGCGTGCCAGACACTGTCTACTAATTACTTTTCCCATTCAGAGGAAAGATCTTAACCTATATAAAACATCTTTCAATCTAATGAAAAAGGCAAATGAGCATCATTATTCTTATGCATTATAAAACATAAATGATAGGTACAGAAAGGAAGTTTTAAAAGTGATCTGAGATATCTGAGACTGTCATGATTAATAATTCTGCCCTGAGGAATTAAAGAAAGCTTTGAAGAGTAGGTTTCATTTGAATTGAAACATGTAGTATGAGCAACATTTCAAAAAGCAGGTAAAGAAATTTGCATGGCTTTGGGATTGAGGGTGGCAGGGGAGGTGATGATTTTAGGACCTAGATAGAGTCATAGCAAATCATAGTAGTTGGTGTTCAGAGTGTGCTTCTAGATGTGAATCTGGAAAGGGTGGGTTAGAACTATGGTAGGTCGCAAATTCTTTGCTGCTCTTCTCAGGAAGAAGAAAAGCATATTTCCGTTCCCCTTGAATTTGGAAAGGCTTGCTCTGACCATCTGAATAGAATGCAAGGGGAGTGATGTGTGAGCTTGGACCATGCCCTGAGAGGCCTGGAACGTTCTTCTAACACTGCCACGGCGTGAATAAATCTGAGCTAGGCTACTGCAGGGGACGTGTGCAGAACTGAGGTACCATGACTGAAGGCCGTCAATGGCCAAACACTGAGTAAAGCTATTATAGATTATTTAGCCCCTGCCAAATCATTAGAATTTTCCAGGTAAGCAAGCACAGGTGAGATCAGTGGAAGAACGGCCCAGCTGATGTCAGGCCAAAACGCCAATCCACAGAGTTGCAACCTGAGTCACGGCTGGTTTTTTAGCCACTACATTTTGGAGTAGTCCCAACAAAGGTAAGTGGATATGGAGACACTTTGTTGGGGACCTATGATGGACCCTATGAAGTGTTTGGATTTTATTCTATGAAAAGTCAGGAACCTTAAAATGACGAATACAACTGTGTCCACCTTCCCGCAACCTGACACAGCAGAGCAGTTATTATCTAAAAGCAGTTCACTGTAACCTTGATCCTGGCCTCAAGGGATCCTCCCGCCTCAGCCTTCCAAGTAGCTAGGACTACGGGCTTTGACTAGAGAGAGCAGACTTTTGCTGGGGCTTGTTTTGTCTGCACCTGTTGGTGTTTTCGGGTTACCAGCTTCTTTTGCTCTGGGTCCGCTATATATGAGACAAAAACGAAACCCAGGAAATTCGCCACCCCATATACCTTAGCCAGCTTTCCTCCTTCTTTCAGCTTTTCAGAATTTTCTTAAGTTTATTTTTATATAATGTCTGGAATTTTTTAATTGTACTCAGTAAGAAGAATGGGAAAAAATATGTTTACTCCATTTTTCCAGAATCAAAAATTTCACAATTGACTTTTATTTCCTTTTCTCATTTTAGTACTCAATGTTTCCACATGAACTAGCAACAGAATCACATCAGGTCACAAATTGAGTATCGACTGTATACCAAACAAAAGGTAAACCGTATGTGGGAGAATAAATACTCAACTTCGGTGCCTGGTTCCAGTCTTTCGACTTGTGGTGACTATCTGATTTTATCTTCTGAATCTTTGGAAAGGGAGTTTTATATATCAGTTTTAGCTCAACCCACTTTTAAAGTTTGGTGTCACCTTTTCCTTCAGGAGAGAGTCCTCATTCTAGCTGCCAACCTTGATACTGTTGTAACCCCAATTAAGGCCAGCCAGATTCTAGCCTCTGGGGAAAGCATAATGATCTAAGAGAATCAGACCGTAAGCTTCCTCCTGAAAGCAACAACTGGTAATTTGTGTTTCTTAAACATGTTATTGATCTTTGAGACAAATTCTTGGTGGATTGTAAATTCTCACTAGACTATTGTTGAAATGGATCATAGTTCAGATCTTTTATTCTAGTTTAGTAAGAAGGACTGCAAGGATAGACATTCTTCTCTTAGGCTACAGAGATATGGAGATCTGAAATAGTCCTCAGTTACCAAATTCTTTCCATTGCCTTCTATTTGAACTTTCGTGCTGGGAAAAATAGAGCAGGGTATTTTTCGGATCCATTCCTTGCCCTTTGCTGCTGTGCTTTGTACCACAAGGGAGAACACGTGTACAAATTACATTTTCTGGGCTCCTTTGCCAACTGGCTTCTACTTACACTGGAAAATGGAAGGTTTTGGCGGTAAGTTAGAATGTGGGATGAAGCAAGAAAGTGGGGTAATTTTCCTCCCCTCTCTGTGCTTTGGGAGGCATCTTTGAAAATGACTGTGACTCCTTAGAGGCTGTAGTTCTTAACGGAGAGCTTTCTCCTCTGTATTCCAAATTCTTCATCTCATAGTGCCAGCTCCACGATTTTATTGCAGTAAGACCACCACCTTCCTTGTTCCCTCCAGCTCTAGGAGTAGTGGTGATGCTTTACTTGAATAACATCATTTACACCTTCTCTATGATATTTTGATCCCTTTATTATCCCCATTATCTTGACAATCACACGAATAGCAAGTGGTAAAGGTGGGATTTGAACTGTGGCAACTGAACCACCAAGCTCCACCCACTGGCCAGTGCGCTGCGGCTACATCAAGCCGTGTGTGACTGCCAGCCTTCCCCAGATGAAATGCAGAACACGAGAAGAGCTCTTTTCCTAAGGTCTGATAGATAATTTAAGGTAAATCATGCATCCTGGTTTTCTTTACTAGTCCATAGCAGGTGATATTTTTTTACATAATGGTACAGTGAGAACTCTGAAAATACGTCCAGAAATAAACATATATATATATTTTTTAAATTTTGAGTTGGTGATGCTTATCTCTTATTATGCTAAAAGAAATGATACCACAAATGCTCCTCAAGTGTCATTGAGACTAACCACAGAGGAGACTGAATTTTATAACTGTTGAAGATATTTTTACCCTTTCTCAGCCTATTAAAGAAAAAATTTCATGATATATTTCTTTCTGTGGAGATGGTGAGGCAAAATTGTGTGGCTTATGATAAGAAAGCTTGTTTCCACATATACGACCAAGAAGAAATTACTTTTCATAAAGGCTGACTTTTTAGCTTGCAATGGACAGTTTTGTGTCTTGATTTGTAAGAGGTCACTTCCCAATTGTTCTTGGAAAGGCTTTCAATCTGGTTGTCAGCTAAAATAAAATTTTAGTGTATTCTCAGATGAGGTCTTTCTCTCTTGTGGGGTTAAGTGTGTATTAATCAATACCAAGGCTGTCTGGATCCAGCTCTATCTCCATTTTGAATTATGTTTAAACTCGTCAACATTAAGTCTAAATAGATCATTGAAGACAATTTAACAACTGAATATTTTTAAAGAAGAGCCAATGGAAATTAAGGAATTCTAATACATTTTCTTTTTTTTAATAAATACATAAAGCTCTTTACCATTCTCCTCAAATATTTTGATTAACATGATAATAGGATCTTTCGGAGCATCGTTATACCAATTTTCATAGCTTGATGTAAAAGATTCATTTCACAGAAATAATCATGACTAGCATTAATAGATGAATGTTGGTGCCATAACACAACAGTATAAGGCATATTTACACAATCTTATTGTACATAGACACCATACAGATACACAAAAAGTCACAGATCCGGAACAAAGAAAATTCAGTCTTCTAGACTGCTCACATTTATAGGCTTTGCCTAAAACTTTTTTTTTTTTTTTGCTTTATTTTTTGTATTTTTTTCTTTCCAAGCAACAAACAGATCTTCCCTATTTCTTGTGAGTTATTTGTAACATTGTGCTCATGCAAAAATAATACTTGTTTTATTGCATTAACATTTAGACAGTTTTGGATTTGGATCCTAAAACCATCACCTAAAATTTTACTTGATGTTCCTTCATCCACATTGTCATTTTAGTTGATGAGATATGATGGTTCGTTTTTGGTGAGTTGCAAAATGACACACATGTCCGGTTGACCACAGTTCAAAAATCAAGATTCTAAGCTTCTTGATCATGCACATTTTACTTTCATTCTTGCAAAATGGCTTGAATCAAATATACCATTTTAATTTAACGTTTATTGATTTCATTTTTCCCCCGTTTTTTTATCATGTTTCTAAAAACAACAACAAAAAAGAATGAAAGAAAATACTGTCCCACATCCACTGTTCACAAAAAGGAAGAGCAGCAAGAATCACACTGACCATTGTTAGGACGTCAGTCAGGTGGTGACACTGTAGTAAACATTGAATGCCATCAAAATACTGCAGGGATGGGACGATCACTATAACCCATACTTCTGCAACAGTTCAGACTGCCATTGGCGTTTGCGCTCTGGAAAATAATCTGGAATGTGGATTTTTTTAAAATCCTGAATACACTTTTTCATTTCTTCTTCCGCACTCAGCTTCTCACAGACTTTCTTTTTGGAAAGGTTTGTTTCCCGGGACTTGCTGATGAGCGTCTGAAAGAGTTCACTGTTTCTGCGTTTGTCTGGTGGGGGCATCCACTGCACGGGTGCTTTTTTGGAGGGGCGATCCAAGGTTAGGGTGTTGGGCTGGTGAGCGGTTGCCTGCTGGGCAGTGGGCGGGTTGTCCTGGGGGGTGCTCGCTTCCGAGTGGCTGTCGCAGCTGGAAGTAGACAGCTCATTACAGGAAGTCCCACTTTCACTTCCTTTATCGGTGACTTTGTCGTGTTTCCTATCTTCATGTTCCTGTTTGGGTGACACTATTTTCTGAGGTGGTCCTAAAAAAGAAAAGAAAAAAGGAGTAGAAGAGTTGAATAAGAAGCGAGAAGTTCAAATTAAATAAATTCTAAATTTTCTATTTTAAACTAAGAACATTTATTTTAAGAAAAATGCTCTTTGTGGCACTAGTCCACGTGTGAGGCACGGAACGCGATACCGAGGGCCTTTAGCATGCGTCGAAAGAGGTTGCTTGATGAGACTTTTTGCCATAATAGATCAGCAATAGCTTTATACTGAAAAAGAGATTTTTGTTATTTTAGTGACTAGCTCCTGAAATCTGAAAAGATATATGGGAACGTTTTGCTTGCCAGTCCTCTGTCTGGTTCACTAGACACTTGGCTCATCTGTGTTCTAGCCCCTGCACTAGGTGTCCTTTGTGTGTGTATTTTGCCACCGTAAAAGCAAGAAAGGGCCATCGCTCTTTTTCACAAAGTAGCAGTGCTTTCCTGGCCCAGAGCTGCAACGGCATCATTTATGCTTCCAAAGGGGAGGCTGGTTTAAATCTTATCCTTAGTCTCTTCATCTTGTTTCCTGTCTACTTTCTTGGGAAGAATTATGAAAGTGCTATAAGATATCTATGGGCCTAATATCACGGTGTGAAAATATAGTTGAAATATAGTATTCTCTTAAAATACAAGGCTTACAATTTGAGGTAAATTACCTAGGAAGACACTTTTCAGAAAGTGATAGTTTGCCAAGATAATTATTTCAAATACACAGCTTATTTCCAAGAGGGAGAATTTTTTATTCTCGTTGACACCACTGCAGGATTAGGACTTCTGTTTAACATTTATTGAACACTACCACACACCTAGAACTATAATAAAACCTTGATTAGTCCAACCATTCAGAGATCTCAGTTACCCAAATCTTATTTTTTTCCTTATAGTTAACTTTTATGAACAAGTTGTATAAAACAGAATTTGGGGGAAGGCATCAGTATTTTTACACAATTGCCCAGGGGGTTCGTTCTACTGCCAGAGTTAAGAACAACTGGTCTAATTCCAAGAGTCTCAACCTGGGCTGTGTACTGGAATCAACTAGAAAGCTTTAGATTATGGATATCTTGGAAACAACTTCAGACATCCCGATTTAAGGTGTGCCACCCAGCCCTCAGGCCACTTAAGAGATGCAAGTGGTTTCAGTGTATAGCCAAGGTTAGGAAGTATTTCTCAGTCTAATATATTAATATATGAAATGAGTTAGTAACTGACATGGGTAGTTTATTTTACTCAGAAGGGTGAGGAGACAAACCTACACAAATACTGTTCATAAAAGCAGCTCCTATGTGCAACATATTGCTGTTGCTACACCCATTTTCCTATTTAAAATTAGAAGAAACAAACGTTGATACCAAATATTTAGTTGAGTGAGATTAAAGGTTTTAAAAAGCTTTACAACTTTCCAGCATTATGGAAATATTCCATATCTTGATTTTGGTCAAGATATTCCATATCTTGATTTTGACTGTATACATTTGTGAAAACTGATAGAATTGTATACCTCAACTGGGTAAGTTTTTTCATACATAAATTATACCTCAACCTGACCACACCCCCAAAGAAAACAGTAAAAATTTAAAGTATATGTACCTATTTGAGGGAAGGTCTTAACCAATATTTCAACCTTCCTTTGTCAGTAACACAGTAAAACTGTAACCAATGCCGATGCATGTAATTGTTTAGTAAGAAAGTGCACTAATACATTTCAGAAGTATTTACAACCACAGATTTTTTAAAAAGTTGTTTGTTTGTGTTTGTTTTGTTTTAAGCCTATGCAATTTTTGTTTGCTCTCGGGGAGAACGGGGGTGAGGCTCAGGGCCGGGTGGAAGAGATGGACGGCGAACACCGTGCTGGACTTTCCCACGTCCATGCCCTAGCGCCTCTGCCCCGAGCGGCAGGCGTGTGGACTCTAAGCTCCCTTGCCTTCTGTGTTCCAGCTGGATTCAGCCAAGGGCAAAGACTAGCAGGACAACGCCCACCCACGCCAGGATTGTCGTGACCTGGTTGTATCCCAGGAACGGGGCCCAGCCCTGTCAGGCGGCTCCTTCCATCTCCCTCTTCCTTCTCTTTCCTCCTTCACTCTTCCACCACCTTCTCTCCAGACTCCAGTCAACCGAGGCTCACTACGTCAGGCCTACTGTAACCAGTCCTAGGGTATTGCCCACACTGCTGTAAATTGTTATATTAAATTCTCTCCAATGGCCCAGTTGAATGCGCCCTCTCTTTTATCCTGAGTCCCTGAATGATAGACCCACCTCGGCCAACAGCCAACTTCTCCACTGACTAGAGGGATGTTACTTGCGGGATTAGTTTTAAGCGGCACTAGATTTTTGTGGCAGCGATATTGAAAAAATAATACGTTTGGAATCCTGCTGACTTTGATTCTGGCTCTCTAGTAAATACCAGCATTGTGGCCCTGAGCAAGAGACTCAGCTCCTGGAAGCCTTAATTTGCTCATCCATAAAATGGGGTAGGGCTGCTTTTCCTCATGGGGTTATTTTGAGAGTAAATAAGATACCATATAAAGGGGTCTAGTATAATTACTCTCAACGAGAGTATATTAAGGTGTATCAGTGGAAGTTTTTGAACGTATGTATGCCATGCCCGTCCCTAGAGATTCTATTGCAGTGTGCTGAGGGGTTTGTATCGTGTGTTCATATGCAGGTGGGGTTGCTGCGGGAGATGCAGCATCTCTTTATCTAACTACCTTTACAGCTGAATCTGATCCCAAGAGAGCATGAAACTCACCACCTTAATAAAACATGGGATATAAAAAAATGTTTTTTTTTTATCCTTTGTATCTTCTGCAATACTTTAACCAATATCCCTACTAAAGGAATCTATAATTTTCACTTCTAATAATGACTAAAGGATTAAATTGCAAATATCTAAGCAAACGAATTTATATCTAAGGATAAATGAGTGATGAGAAAAATAATTTTGTGTTTATAGGCAGGAGAACAGAACATTATACAGAGATACTCAGGCAGAAAATAGTAACAGCTAAGTGGAAGACAGTACAGAAAGAAGATGCTAGATACCACCACAGCAAATGCCTTGCTCTGTCTCTATTCACTGTGAGGAAAAAATGCTTGATGACAGATGCCAGGGAGGATACGGAGTTATATAAGGCCCATATGTTTGCTAAACAGGTTATATGCAGTTATTATGCCCAATGGCATTACAAGTTATTGATGAAAATAAAGCCCTCTCCCCGCAAAAAACATGCATGAATACAGATACTTCACAGTACAACAGAATGCAATATATGTGCGGTAGAAATGAATTGCTCCTGTAGTGAGAGAAGAAATATCAAGGAAGACCTCTTTAAAGAAAGTGTCAATGAGTTCAGCCAAGAATTTGGCATTGAGCCAGACATGGTGCTGGGTTCTGGAGGAGACACAAATACGGGTGAGCTCTCTGTCCTGATCAACCTCACAGGTTGACTCTAACTCCAAGCGCGTGAGGAGAAAACGATGCAGAGAAAGCAACTGAATACATGCGGGCAAGGACTCCTATAATTTTCCGGAAAGATGAGCTAAGATGCATTCCACACCAAGGGGTGGAATTTCTTACGCTGGCTTTTAAAATTTTTTCCAATTCTTTCTCCACTTTCTTTGCCACTTTTCCATCACCTATATCCCTTTCCTCCCTTCCCACCCCAATAACAAATAAGATGGATCAGAGCAGAAAAACATAG
>NW_012148485.1:2257867-2259573 GCF_000956105.1 Propithecus coquereli
TGACTATTAGAAACTTTTCTGTGTCTCAACTAGTAACGGAATCAAATATACAATGTGTATCTGAAGGATCTTCCTGGAAGCATTTTGCCCTGTGAGTTAGAGCACTAATCAGACCTGGTATAAAAAAGAAAATGTAAATGTGCTTTGGTGGTCTCATCAGCTATGCTTTCTTTCATCACATAAAGAACTCATGACTAATTATTAAAGTGTGAGCCACAGATCAGTGAGTAAGCAAATCTCATACTTATCTAAGATTTAGCTTTACAGAAGAGTTGATTATTTAGAAGTGTCAGATAAATAAGCTACACCTAGAAAATTTCAAATACTGGAACAATTAACCAACTTTTTATTTGGCCATTTGCCAGGAAATAGACTAAAATATCCACCCAGGAATGCTCCATGCATTGAGCATTTTTCAGTGGGAAGCACAGTCTTGCCTAGGAGATCTGCAAACCAGCTACCTACGTCATGTCCCATCAAAATTGTTTTTTAAAGAACAGTCAGGACACATACATGCATGCACACACACACACACACATACACACATACACACATACATGATATTCATTTATTGTGCTGACATTTTTTTTTTTTAATCACAGTGGGAATAACCTTGGGAGATCTGAGTTTGAGCCTGGTTCAGCCACTCCAGTTGAGCAAGTACTTTATGATGGTCATGAACCTAATAGTTGGTCTTTACTGATTAATATTAATATTTTGGGGTTGTCCCCTAAGTTCTTTTATGTTATAAAGGTCTGTAATTCTAGGTGATATAATGAATAGGAAGAGATTTCTAAGCTGTAAAATTCTAATTAAATATTAAACACTACAAGATTACCATGAATAGAAATTACCTTTTAGAATGGGGAAACAAGTTTGATTTCCACTAAAGTATTAATTCACAGAATTTCAGGGGTCAAGGATAACTTTCTGTACGTTCACTGATAGGAAGTGTAGTCCTTGAAGACATTATCAATTTATCCTTGTTTAATTTAATCGATTCTTATTGTTCAAACACCAGCAGGGAGAATGATGCTTAAGGCAGCAAAGTGCAGACTGACTGGGTTCGCATCCCATTTTAAAAATTTACTAGATTTGTTTTCTTGGGTAAGTTATTTGCTTTCATTGAGACTTAGTTTCCTCATGTTGAAACTTGGAAGAGTTGTGGCAAGGATTAAATGAACATGTTCAGTATTATGAATGAGTCTGGCATATGTAAATGCAGAAAAACGTCAATCATTATTCAGCATAAATACACACATTGTATTTTGCCATGGCGTGGCGTATTTGTTCACTTGAATATTGAGAGTACTGATTAAGATATCCAAATGCTTCCATTCTAATTCTGGTTCTGCACATGTTAGCTATGTACTTATGAATTGTAGGCAAGTCTCTTAGTTTCCATAGTTTTCAAATTTGTATCTATTTTTAAAAAGGACATTAGAATAGTAATAACTAGCCACGTGGCTATGGTAAGAATCAAATGAAACCATTTATGTGAAAGAAATTTGTAAGCTGTAAAGTTCTATGTAACATAAATTATTATTAGTGTATAATCTAGACTTATCTAATGTTATATAGATTTAGATTTGAGAGGCTATCAAGTGTTACATTTTCATGTCCCAAAAGGAATCTATTTAGGAAAATGAAACACAATGGCCCTATTACAGGTTATCAAAAAATGTGTGAATTCAAAGAGTGCAATG
>NW_012148485.1:2260723-2293166 GCF_000956105.1 Propithecus coquereli
TGCCAAGCAGTTCAGGCTTGGAGTGGCAAGTGCGGATGTAACGAAAGTTTGAATAGGGCGTGGAGAAGGGAGTAGGAATAAAATAAAAAGCGGGTGACTTGTGACTGGAGTGAGCTAAGGAATGGGAGTCACTTTTAACTCATCAGTAAAATTGCCGCACTCGATTAAAACTTAGAGGTCAGAAAGGGGATGTGTTCATCTTAGAGCAAAAGACTGTTTCGGTAAACAAAAATTAATTTATTTTGAGAAAAATTGAACTCATTCCTTTATGTCGTCTATAGTCTCTATTAGCATTACTTAACCATTTTTAAATGAGTGAAAGAATAAAAAAGAAAAGAAAGAAGTATAATTTGAAAAGGGAAACATCGTGGTACTCCTTTTTTCATCATGACATGATCATCACCAACCCACTCCTTTGATTCTCTCTGTATCTGTTAAATTTTTATTGCACTTACTTATTTATTGTGTGTCTCTCAGGCCTTACTTGTAAATCCCTTAAAGGCAGAAACTCTGTTTTTCTATTCTGTATAATGATGCCTTGATCGGAGTACTTGCTTAACCAAATTAGTAAAATGATCTTCACACCTCTAAAGTTCTCTGGCATCTACTATTAACTACATTATTCATTTGGTACTTAGCATTCTCACCTTTAATGTTATTAAATATTTGCTTAGATGGCCATAGAGTAGAAGAATGTTCCCGTCACTCCCCCACACAAAAACTGGCCCAAAAGTCATACTTTTTGGTGTCCTAAATCCCTCAAAAATTTATTATTTCCATGAGGGCAAAGATGATGTCTTGTGTTTCCTTGTATCACTCAGTTCCTAAGGCTGATTTGTTTTATCACTGAATAAACAGAACTATTAAAGTGAATAAGCAAATGTAGCATTAGAAAAATGTGAGGGGAAATATATTTGTTTAGTGGAACATATATTGGAAGAGGTTTCCAAAGGCAATCTTATTGCCTTCCTCTCATTCTACAGATCTGTATATCTTGCTACAACTCAGCTATTTCTTTAGATGACGTTCAAGGTCACCTTTGGCTACCCAATGGATTCATATTTTATTTTCAAGCCCTTGTCAAGTCTTATCACTTCTACCATTACAACAGCTCTTGAATCTATCCCTTCATTTCTGTTCCCGTTTCCTCCACCCACGACAGATTCTCATTATTTCTCACTGTGTTTCCTAAACAGTTCTCTGACTCCACTTTAGTCCTACTTCAAACAATTCTCTACACCATTGTGAAATAAATATTCCTACAGTCTAATTCCAACAAGTATCTCCTTATCACAAAAACCTTCTAAATAGTTCCTCCGCACATAAAATAACATTTGAATATGGCATCTTAACTTTGAAGATTGTCCTTGGTGTGACCTAAATGATTATTTCAGCTCATCTTTCACTGCTCCCTATATAGTGACCACAATATACTCGTTTCTGGTAAATGCCTCACTTTATTAGTGCCAGCTTCCTCCCCCCTGGACTATACTGCTTCCTTGCTCCACACTCTGTACCCTTTTTAACTACGCTTCAAGCCTGTTCCAAACGTTGTTTTCAGCATAAAACATTCCATTCTCACATTTGGATATGATTTCTCACTATTTCTTGCTCTCTTAATGGCCCATAGCAGTTTGTCTGAGTCTATCTCAAAGTACTGAGCCTGTTTTATCTTAAATAACAGTGATTTCTATACTAATTTTACTTTCGTTCCCATGTTCTGCCCTACAAAACACTCTCTCTCTCTCTCTCTCTCTCTCTCTCTCTCTTTACTACAGTCATTTATAGGGCAGAGATTCTTCCTTTTTTATCTTTGAATTTCCTGATGCACCACCACATGGCTAAGCCCGTAAGCATTCGGTAACCGTTTATTGACCTGAATTAAGTGAAATTTGTATTATCTACAAAACAATGTCTAGACATATAGGGGATTATTTTATTCCCAAAGAAGTTCCTTTTTGCTTTGGTTTGTTTTAACAAAAAGAGATAAACCCAAATGTAACTAAGCTTAAGGAGCATAACAAAAACAAAGGAAGAAATGAAGGAATGGAAAAAGAAAAACCTTCAGCAGTCAGTAAGAAGAAGGACCTCACAGTCTCTCTAGTTAATGAAAATATCATTCATTTGGGAAAGTCCCTAGGTTATCCCTTTTAGCTTATTAAAGAGAGACAATAAGTATTTGAGAACCACACATAATAAGGAAAAATGATTTTTTGCTCTGCAGAAGAATTCCACATCATTTACATGATTGTACCTGCGCCTAAATATGTCTAGTACAAAAGGTATTAGGGGTTCGCTTGTCCTTTCAGAAGCCCTATAACCTGCAAAATTATTACTGACACCTTGTACGAGCTCTTCACGTAGAACTGACTTCCACATGGCACCCACGGGAGCTAGGATTCTATGCCACATCCACACTCCTTGTGCTTAAAACAAAAACAAAAACTCCAGAAAGATGCCGAGACTCCTTTTCGATTCTGGAATTAAGACTGATAAGCAACTCCTTACTCATTCCCAGGTTTGCACGTCTGAATGTATCATTCCTTGATATCGATGTTATCCGAGTCATTTTTCACATCCTAGGTAGCCACCTTCTAATGACCTCCTTTTTCACAAGCATATGCTATATGAGAGGGAAGATTTATACGGTTTTCAAATTTGTGAACGCAAGCCTATGCCTGCTTGTTCCACATCTATAAAATGTGGGTCGTAACACCTACAAGGTACTTGGCAAGGATTAATGAGATGTTGTCTCTACAACACGCCTGATGGCTCTGGAGATGGGGGGAAAAGGTGCTCTGTAAATATAGGTTGGAGGTGCACTTACGATGTGCTGTGTATAACAAATTTATATGAACATAAAACCATGCTGGTTGTAGATTATTGTTACCTGTTATACAATACCAAACAGCTGCCTTAAGCCTGAGAAAAAACTCTCGGTGACAACAGGGAAAGCAGAGGTTGAGAGGAGGCCAAAAAAAGAAAGAAAAAAAGAAAAACGAAACAAACCACAACAACAACGAAAAACAGGCTAACAGCAGCAGAAGCAGCAGTAATTGCCAGCAGAAGACATAGTTGAGGGGATTTTTATTTGTTGGATCTCTTCAGATCTTAAGTGCCTGCCTGCCAATAAATGTTTTCAAATATTTCCAACAATGTTCAGTGAGATGCAACTTCTCATAGCTGCTGTACTATTCAATGTCTCTTTTCACTTTGAGATTTATAAAAGTGTGCTTGTTATGGAGACAGCTTGGTGCAGAATCACTAGAATGAATGGAAAATGGAATCATATATGTGCATAGCAAAGCTTAATTTCATTTTGTGGTGCAATAAAAAAAAAAAGCCCAACCCTTGAAAAAACAGCAAAACTGTGCTTCAAATGAAGTTTTGACACCTACTAGCTGGTTGCCAAATGAGTCTTTAAGACTCATTTTCCTATTTTGCCTAAGAAGGAATATAAGAAATACGGCACCTCTCTCCTAGCGTTGCTTTAAGTGAAAATATATGTGAGGAAGTCCTTTGTAGTGGCTAAAAAGTGGCCTCAGAAAAGCAGCAGGTGCAAATCCCTGGAACCTGCAAATTTCACCTTATGTTACAAAAGTCTTTGCAGTTGTGATTAAGGATTTTGAGATGGGGGAATTATACTGGATTGTCCGGTTGGATCTAAATTTAATCACAGGGGTCCGTACAGGAGGGAGGCAGAAAGAGATCTGATACACGCAGGGGAAAAGGAGGCAGCGTGACCACAGATTCAGAGATTGGAGGGTTGTGGCAACAAATCCAGGAATGTCAGCGGCCACCAGAACCACGGAACAGATTTTCCCCTGGAACCGCAGAAGATAGAGTGGCCCTGCTAACACTTTGATTTCAGTTCAATGAAAGTGATTTCGGACATCAGGCCTCTGGAGCTGTGAGAGGATAAATTTCTGTCTCTTTTTGAGTCATCGGGTTTATATAATTTGTTACGGGAGCCACTGGAAACTAAGACAAGTGCATTAAGTCTAATGCCTGGCCATTGGTAGATGTTGAGTTTCTCATCTTATATAAGTGAGCATAATATAATCCATAATAAATGGATGATACTGAATATGAATCACAGGATCTTAACTTCCCTATTAACATAAAGTTTCTGGCAGGCTCTGTCAAGTTGTCATCCTGTTTCTGCTTAAGCTCCTCTGGTAATGACAAGCCCATAACATTGTATCGCAAATCTTCCTACTTTGAGGGTTCCCTAATGTTTGAAAATCCCTATATTCAGCCATAATCTGCCTCCTAAAATAATGCCATCCATTGGTCCTATTTCTACCTTCTGGAGCAATACAGAATGAGTCTATTCTCCTCTTTCAACTAAAAATTTGAAATTTTGAAAAACAATTATCGTATCTAGTCTAAATTCTCCTCAATCATATAGATCAACCCTTATCTAAATAATGAGGTGTACAGTCTCCTCACCTCTCCTCTGTTCCCACAATACACCATGTTCTCTCTTTTTCTACAAACACACTGATACAGCCACCCACATACCCATTCCAACACATACACACACACACAAATACACGTATGTATAACTGCTGAGCTATCTCTTCTCTATAGCTGACTCCACACACATCTCAAGCACCTGATCATGCCTTGAAGTTCCAGTCTCATGTTTTTACTGCCTTTGGATATCTCCTAAACTTCAAAAACCATATGCCAAAAAATAACCCCACTATTCTTTTCCCTCTAAACCAGTTCCTCCTCCTGGGTTTTCTATTTTTTTCTTTTTTATAAAAGTACCAAACAATCTTTGTGATCACCCAGGTTTGAAATTCCAGAGTCATCTTCAGTATTTTGTTTCCAATCCCTCTACCACTTCCCTCCGTGAACAGTTACCTAATCTTGTTGAGTGTGCTTTGATAATACCTCAATTATTTTCCTCAATCTTCAGTCCTCACTCTCACAGTTATGATCCTCTTTAACTCTTACTGAATCTATTGCAATGCCCTTCTAGAGACCCTTTCACCTCTAATTTCTACCTCCGACACCCAAGCTAAGATGACGATCCCAGATACATAGCACTAAATCATGACTCTTACTATACTACTTGCCCTCAGAAAATATCAATGGCTTTCAGAAACATAACCAAATCTCTTAGCTCCACAGACAAGACTTTCCATGGCCTGGTTCCAACTGGAACTATAAAACCCATTTTCTATTACTTCCACCCTCTATTTAAGCCAAAGTGGAAAAATTAAAAATATCATAAATGCCACATCTATTCCTGTCTTTAATTCTTCACCTGTGTGAATGATAAGTGGATTTCTCTTTATAACTATACTTGTATACGTGGAGTAACTTCCTTATTGTCTGTGTATGTGTGTCTGAGAATATACTTGGGACACCAATCTACCTATGTGACAGACCCCAAGCTTCATGCTATAGTAATATATCTATAACCTATACTGGGTCAATGATAAAACCCTATCAAGTTAGCCCCCTAATCTACAGCAAAGATGAGGATGGGGAGGTAAATAATCTGAAGGACTTTATACTGTATATGAGGGGAAAGAAAGCAAAGGCATTTACATCTCTGGCCAAAAAAGCTCTCAGGTGACTAAGTTCCCTGACCCCAACCACAGTAAGAAAGAACGAGAGCTGAAAGGTAGTCAGTCCTAACGGTGTGTGGCTGTCGGAGTCAGTGATCCCTCTGGCTAGCGCACCTGTTAGACAAGTATTTTACACTAAATAAAATGTAAATCTTATGAGAAAAATTCCTCTTATAAAACTGTTCAGATATTTTATTAGATTCAATTAACATTGAAATATAACGAAAACCTCTTCCTGAAACAAGGTGAGTGATGTGTTGTGTTAGTTGTATTTGTCACTGGAGAACTCTAACACTTAATGTTTGATGCATAAACTTAACTTTTTAAATGTACATTTCAAGTTATTGACCAGAGAAGTTGGGAACATTTGGAGTTAGAAAAAATATAATCAGTGTGTATTTATGAGCAGATCATTATGATAGCAACACACACCTTTTAAAGAATCCCAGGTGTTTACTGTTGCTCTACTAAAAGGGTCATGTGCCCCCATCCTTTAAGGCCAGAGTGGGTATTATTGGCACCAACTATTATTGGCCTAGATTGAGCTTCTTATTCATTCTTGTGTCCTTGGGGAACAAATCTATTTCAAGAAGTGGAGAGGGGTGCAAGGTAAACACAAAGATACACACACACACACACACATCCTACAGCAATATGTCACTATGTGTTACCTTTTCCTGTATAGGCACTAGTTAAAGGAGATAATGAGCTGAGAGAAACAAACTTAGTAAAGAAATCAGGACAATTTTACTTAGTTCATATTTTACCAAGCAAATTAAAGTCTGTAATAACACTTAACGTTTATTGAGTGATTACTATGGACTAGGCAACATGCTTAGTGCACTAGAGGTAGCATCTCATTTACACCTCACAATAACCTCATGAAGCAGAAGCCTCCTATGCTTATTTTACACATGAGGAAACCAAGGCTTAGAGAGGTTACGAAACTTGACAGGTTACACTTGGAACTGGCAGAGACAGTATTCTGATGGAGATGTGTCTGACTTTAGTGCTTATGCTGAGTTAAGCTCTGAGATACACTACCTTAAAAATGCTGAAAATGGTGTTAAAACCAGCTTTCTCGAAATTCTAAACTAGAGATATAACTACTCATAAATTTCAAGCCTTGACAGGATTAAACTAAAATGCATATCTTCAAAAATTATTTTGGGATAAAAATGCTTAACTGGGCTGGGCGCGGTGGCTCATGCCTGTAATCCTAGCTCTCTGGGAGGCCGAGGCGGGCAGATTGTTTGAGCTCAGGAGTTCGAGACCAGCCTGAGCAAGAGCGAGACCCCATCTCTACTAAAAATACAAAGAAATTAATTGGACAGCTAAAAATATATAGAAAAAATTAGCCGGGCATGGTGGCGCATGCCTGTAGTCCCAGCTACTTGGGAGGCTGAGGCAGGAGGATCGCTTGAGCCCAGGAGTTTGAGGTTGCTGTGAGCTAGGATGATGCCACGGCACTCTAGCCCGGGCAACAGAGTGAGACTCTGTCTCAAAAAAAAAAAAAGTGCTTAACTGTACCTGAGCATTAGCATTTCTTTAAATTATTGGTGATACAACATTGCTTTATACCACATCTAGCTATTTTAACAAAAATACATTTAACGGGCTGTGAAAATGTATTAACAGACTGTGTTTTCTAACTCAGTTCATTGTGACCATTACTGAACTGAGCCACTTCACCCAAACAGTCTCTATTTATCAAACATAAGTTTTTTCCATTTCAAAGCCAAATGGTTAGGTTGCAATATCCTCTGAAACGCATATTTTGGTAAGAATTCAGGCCAGTAAAAAAAGGCTGTTTTACATTAATCGGATCGGCTTATCATAAGAAGCAACTATGGTTAAAAGGAAAATTATATATTTAAAATGAAAATTCCACTGTAAATTTTACAAAGTGAAATTAAGGAAATAGATGAGAAGATGTAGAAGGAACATAACAGAGAAGGAAGAGAAAGGACAAGAGAACTATCAGGATTCATGACTTGTCAGGTAGTGTAATTTTCAAAATATTAGAACTATATTTGTACAATAAGGCACCTTTAAGACTGAACCTTTCCATGATGTGTACCTCTTGATCAGGAAAGGTTCTGACACAAGGCCAGAAATTTCTGCTAAGAGCTTTCAGAGCCTAATTAAATAATGAGTTGATGCTGTCAGCGTTGAGAAGCCTTGAACTTCTCATGTCGCTTTATAGCGCATTTTTAGTCTAATCCTAATATTTCAGTAGCACCAGTAACATCCATCTTCTTTTCTGACATTAAAGCCTTACAGATTAAAAGTAAAAGACTGTGCAATGTTACTAACGAAACCATTGCCAGGTAAAAAGATATACTGGTAACACTTTCTGTGTAGATCAATCGAAATGGTCATGTCAAGGAAGAATTTGCACTGAAAATACTTTTGGAAAACTGTATTTAATTACAAGATATATTAATGATTACTTATTAAAAGCTTGGAGGTAGAAATATTTTTAAATATATGAAGCATTAGTAGCAGTATGCTCTCGGTGTGAGTTGTGTGACTCATAAGTTTTCATGATGTGCTCAGGACACACAGAAATTAATATTCTGCTTTGACTTCATGTGGTTCAGTGAAAGTAATCAGGGGTGCCTACTCTTTCCTCACTTTACAAAATTACTTAACAGAATTATATACTATTTGAATGATAAACTCAAATATATACATTTCTTTTACAATGAGAAGTAACTAAACTAGAGCCATAATTACTCAATTACAAGGACTGACTAATATGATCACTAATTAATTGGAAATTATGACTTACACTGTAATTGATTTTAATACAATTGTGACTGTACATTGGCTTTATAGAAGTACCAAAAATAAATCCATTAACCAATGCCTAGGAGCACACACTCCTTTGCTTGAATGGCCAGCTTTTCTGTTTGCCTTTAATGTGCTGTGAACTATTTTGCAAGCAAAACTGCAAAATCAAGGCCAAAAATCATCTAGAAGATTAAGAAGATCCTGATTTTGTAGATCAAAGAGCAAATGAGAATTGTTAATGTTTGTTTTTCCACTGGTTTTATCCTACAAATTCATCCTTTTTGTTTATAATAGCACAAATATACATGTAACTAGAAAAAAATGTATAATTAAAATCTTTAGTATTATGTGTCTAAATCACTCTACCTTTAACTACCTAATTAATAACAAAAAGATTATTTTATAATGCAATTTTTGGTAATGCACATTTTATTAAAAATATTACCTTTTAGCATGGTGCATTCTAGGGAACTCAAAGTAATTACAAGGAAAAATGAATTGAATTCACACTATTATTGGTAGTATCTGCTTACAAAATATCAACACATATTGGCACAATGCTTTTGATGCTATAGAGACTACAAAACATGGCTTAGTGTATTATAGTCCCGAGGGGATAGAAAAAAAAAAATGTAGGGGATTGGAGCAAGGTGGTGAGTCATTTCTTTTGTATTTCCCAATCTCTTGCAAAACTCTTTAAAATCTTAAACTGGTGCAGATGAAAGAGGAAGAGGGGAAAGGGAAGGGGGTAGAGGAGAATAGAGAGAGGAGAAGAGAGAGCAGAGAGGGGAGGAGAGGGGGACAGGGGAGAGGGAGAGTGAGAGAAAGGGAGGTAGTACATGGAAACAATTTCAGCCTGGGGGAGGTAGGGAGCAAGACCAAAGCTTGTTACTTGTAACAAAGATTGTTACTTTGTAACAATCACCCTGACTTGAGTGAGGAATGGCTTGGGAAGGGACTGAGCGTAGGCACAAATGTCATCAGCAGTTAGAAGCCTTTCACTGTTTTTGAGGTGAGAGATGATGACACGTGGAGTAAAATGCTGATGGTGGTGGCAGTGATGGAGAGAGGCGAAAAATATTAGAGGATTTTGGAAGGTACAGACCAACAGGATCTAGTGATGACTTGGCTGTAGGTACAGGAGGCGGAGCTGTGTGGGAGATGGAGGCATCAGTGATGATGCTTAGGCATTAGGATCTTGGAGAAGGAACTGCACCAGTTTGGACCTCAATTCATCAATGTTTCAATGTGGGAAGCAGTTACACAGTAACCAGGTGGTCCTTTTCAGTCCTGAAATTTGCAAACATCCCAGCAGAAAGATACGGGAATTGAGGGTCCAGTGTTTCCTACAGGAAAGAGTTGGTATCTATCCACTTGACTCCAAACAGCCTTCAGCTACAATCCCACAGTCTGTGTAGCAAATGTTCACAGCTGCTGGCAAGAGATGAAGCTGCTGCACACTAAACGCTCAGGTTATGGCTGTCTCCATCCAGGGCCTCGCATGGGCTGGTTGACAAATGGAAAGGAGAGCTGCCTGTCCAGCGACCCACTACTGAAGCCACGTGGTCCCTGGTCAGCCCTACGGACTGCTCTCCTTATGCACACTGGGAGCCAGAGACCTCTCCCAGATGATCTCAGTTAAAACTCGATGAGTCTCTGTGCATCTCCAGTTAGACTGGAAGCTTCCAATTCAGGGGGAATCGTGTGTGGAACAGTTGTACCAGCCCAGCCTCTGAAGACAGACAGGCCGGGGTCCAGGGTTGGGCTTAGCCACCTCTTGGCCGGAGGTGACCTTAGGGAAGTTATTTAACATCTTCATACACTCAGGGTGTTCTCCTCTGTGAAGGGCTGTAGTGAGCGTTGCAGGAAGTGTGCTGTACAGGTAAAACGTTTTTCACACGGCAGGCTTGCATCATCATTTTAAAAGTTAGAAAATAAAAATAACAATGATAACCATTCCAAATGAACTTTTACTGTGTGTCAGGTCCTTTTAAGGGCTGTACTCCAGAACAAATGGTGAGATAGTATATTTGTGCCCAGCTCTCAGATAAGAAACCTAATACTTGGAGATGTCAGAGGCCTGGGTCCTAATACTTGTACTGTTGCTCCCTAGCTGGGTGACACTGAACAAGTGACCTGAAATCTCCATACACTCGATTACTGATACATAAAATAGAGACTAAAATGTGTCTTTCGCAAGGCATTGTGCCTAGTGCCCAGCAAGTACTCGACAAATATTTTAAAGTAAGTAAGCAAATAAATAAATCTTCAAATGCAATGCAAGTGGTAAGTATGAGATGAATGTTTACTTCATCTCTTTGGTCAATGTCGTCTTCTCTGTCACTTCTATCCTGACCGCACTATTTTAAATCATACCCCACTTATACCTTTTTCTGATTCCTCTCCTAATTTTAGAATTTACTTTTTATGTTTCTTCTTTATTCTGCCCCCCCATTAGAATATAAGCCCCAGCCCCTGTTGTATCCCACAAACCTGGCACATTATAGGTATTTGATAACACGTATTGAATAAATAAACCAATGAATGAATTATTGCAAACTCCTCATACATCTTTCTCCTCTCTCCTGTATCTTTGGAATACAAAATTGGTTTTTCAGCAACTGTGTGTGTCAACACGGAAAGTTAATGTATTTAAACAAACATCTATCTCCTTAATTGTACAGAGGAAGTGAGAAAACCCTGCCAGCATATGCCACCTGTGTCAACTGTTCCACAAGGACTGAACATAATATAACCAAAACTTTGTAACTGGAAAAAAAAAACCCTGTTTTCTCTCCAGGAAGCCTAGGATGATGCTGGAAGATGAAGTTTCTCTGCCTGAGGAGTTGCATTAGGTGCTGTGAGCATGGGGTAAGGTTTGCTGCTGAGTCGCTGGCGGTACAAACACACACAGAGTGAGCAGCGATGAGAAGCAGAGACACAGCAGCCAGGATGTGATAATCATATTATACTTGACCTATGTGGTGACTTCAGAACTTCCGGAGCTCGAGAGAGAAGTACTGAAGAAATCCCGGGGGACTGAGACAGGCTAAGAAATCCTGTGTCCATCAGTTTTCCTCTTTGGACATAAAAGGTGAACACAGTCTTTAAGAAGAGGTTCCAATTAGCTTTCTTAGAAAAAAAAAATTTTCTCAATTTCTCCAGCAATTATCTCTCTAGCATTCATTTCTTTCCTTTCTTGAAACAGAGTTTCTCATCATTACCATCATTGTAATATAATAATTGCATTCAGTGTTTGACCAAAGGCGCCACTAGTAATTATTTTTACAACAGTTTTACTGAGTCAATACCAATTGGTGTCACCTCTCATGTTTGCCCTTGTGTATCCTGGCACTGTGACGGACCGACTAGCAGGGGAAGTAATTACCTGGGAGCACGGCCACAGGGACCCTCAGAGAACCGCGGCACCACCAGAATGCATCTTAATGAACAGCTTTTTAATCTTCACCTCTACCTCTTACCGGTACTTCCATAACGTGAAGCATTCCCTAATTAGGATCATCATATCCAGACACAAGATAGAATACAAATTATATCAAAAACTGCAAAATGACACCAAATAAAAAGTTTAGTATGCTCTGAAAATATGATATATGCAAATTTTTCGTCCTAAAAGAAAATGATCTTGTCCAGGAGTGGAATAATTGGGCTGCAGTTATTGAAGTCCTGTGCCTCTCAACTTCATACTCACACACTGCCCTTCCCTTCATTTGCCCTCGTAAAACTCTCCTGGACTCTCCTCTACCTATAAATACTGCAACTACTAAGTAAAGCTGCGTCATCATATTAGGAGCTCGAAACAAGACTAGGGAGGATATGTTTATTTTTGCAGTGCTTGTTGGCTTTGACTTGATAATTGAACTGGCGTCCAGACAGACCAGATGTACCTTAAATCAGATGTACCTTAAAGGTTTAAGGTAAACAGACTGGTTTAAGGTACACCTTTCATCTATGATCTAAGTCTCTAGGCAACATAGGGAGGATTTTGCTTGTTTGTTTATTAAGAAACATTCAATTTCCTTGCATATGGATTTTATTTGAGGGTTTGTTATTTTAGAAGAGGCATACACTTTTCTGTTTAAGTATCCTAACAGAAAAATTACACCAAAAAGAATAAAAATGCATTGATCTGGAATCTTGGATTTTTACCCCCTCACAAGCAATAATATTTAATGATCTGTTACAATGGGGTTTTCTGAAGGGTTTTTATTATGCATACACAGCAGGGCTTGCTTTAGAATGGCTTCTCTTGCAATGAGGAACAGAGAACAGATGTGATGGGCTAGAGCACTTAATAAGAGAATATGAGATTCAGAATTTCTGTTCAAAGGCAAGATACCCCCTAGGGAACATCAGGTTCAAATATAATTTTCATCTCTTTGATTTCACCCTTTGAACTAGTAAACACTTTATTTTATGGACTTCAGAAGAAGGTCTCCTTTCTCCTTCTTTTGCCATATACGTAATTTGTTCTGTTTATTCCTCTCTCCATAGACACAGACAAAGGTAGATATAGATATAGACATACCAGTATCCATTGGGCTTCATCTATTTGCTAGACATTGGTATGGGTTCCTTATATAGATTTCTATTTTGCCTCTAATTACTCAGTTCACTGTGTGTTAGTATTTTGAGGAATGGTGGGACTTGAACTGACAAGGACAACTTAGTGGGAAAAATAAAATAAAAATGTAAGCTTGTGAATGAAAAGCAAAAAACAAAAATAAATATATGGACAGAGGCACATTAAGGTGTCTGGACAGACTGAGCAGTAGAAATGTAAAGTTAGCTGGCTATAAAAAAGCTACGGTATGGAGAACCATGGAGATGATGGAGTTCTGACTAAATAACTCCTTGAGTTGAAAGCTGCTCTGAGTCCTAGAGAGAAAGAAATGGTAGATAAAAAGCAGGGCTCTAACAGAGAGACCAGAAGGCAAATTAACATCTCTGACCTCAATTTGAGACCTTCTTATTTGAATGCCCGACATGTATTTTTTTCTGGGCATTGTGTAAATATTTTAACAGTTAAACACATCATTATCTCTTAGCTTTTCACCACAATTTTTTCCCTGAATGTGCATTCTGTCTCCTTATGAAACGTTTACATGTCCTCAGTGAATCTGAATCCTTCAGAGTTTGGGAAGTCAGACGGTTTATAGTAATGCGTCTTCCCAATTATCGAACTCTACCTAGAGTGTTCCTGTGGCAATAAAAAAAATACTAAGGCCTTTTCCTTTGTCTTATATATGTACCTTCTATCAGTCACAGAAAAAATTTTTTAAAGCAAGAAGATAATCTGGAAAATGTTTTTATAAAATAATCAAGGAAGAAGTCTAATCAAATGAGGTTATCCATGTAAGCAACTAATAAATTACAAAGCAGTTTATTATAAAAGCAAGTGGTTGTTTTACTGTTTTTTCATTATTTTTGGCTGACTCTAAAAACACCTATCCACTATGCATTTTGATAATCACACTGGAATTTTTTTTTTATGACTACCCCCGCCCCACAAGATTTCAGTCAAATGTGATAAATGAATGCTGGAAGAAGAGCTTCCTGAGTGGGAAAGTAAGAAAGGGGAAAAAAATCAATTCCCCATAGGAACATAGAGATGGGGCACAACCACATTTCTAACAGGAAGACAGGAAGGAGGGGGACCACTCTTTCCTCTTTTAAAAGATGCCTGGAGGCCTGGAGCCAGGGACTAAGCAGTTCTATTTCTAGGAGAGTTTCTGCTTCAAGTTAAAAGAAAGAAAGACCTAGGGAAGCTGCTCTCCGAAGGTGGGCAGAGAGTCAATGTCACCATCAGTGGGAGTAATTGCAGGACCAGGCAGGCACGTTGGCATTGTGGCAGAGACGAAGTTCTCCAGTCCCCTAGAGGCAGCGATGTGTTCCTCATGAGTTTGCCTAGTATTTGTAAATAATCTTATATTTGAGAAGGAATTTCTCCTGGGAAGGATACACCTAAAGTTGTCTAACAACTAGAATGTAGCAGTCATAACACAGGCACTGATAAATCTTCAGAAGAGGGGAAAAGACACATTTATTTGATCTAAAGGGTAAATTCTAAAGTTCATCAAGGTTTGAAGAGTTCACCAGCATTTGACCAGGGAAGGAAGGATGTGGTACAAGTAACACCATGCTCTACTCCTGATCCTGCCCCAAACACCATTCACTGCCCCATCCATATCCCTTTAATAAAGATGTGATCATTTAAATATACTTATTGCTAGACATTTTGCTTCTGCTACCCACTAAGGAATATTTTGCTTTTGACGTCTATTTCTCCCTCCAAAAGGGGATGTGCCTTGTCACACTAAGTTCCTTAGGGCTTCTTAATATTAAACAGAGATAAATACACTCAGGGAGAAGAACAACAGTTATGTGGAGCTTATACCAAGGGTGGAAAGTTTAGGGGTATTTGAGGTGAATAACTCATTACTCTGGCATGTGAGGAAAACGAACTGAAGATGAAAAGAGAACATTTGAGTAGGACTCCATATCTGCTTCCACAGTGCTTGAGAAATTACTTTCAGTGGAAGGGTTTGTTTTCTTTTAAACATAGTACCATTCTCAGCCTACACTATGAGGTTCCTGGCTTTCTATTTGTCATATTTTGGGAGACATATGATGGATTTTAGGATCAAGACCCAGTTGCACATCAGAATAAATTTATTATCCTGTTAGGAGCTAGCAATGTATGTCACATCACTGCTGAATGGGGGACTTAGAAGTGTACAAATAGAAGGAATATAATCAGTGGGAATTATGATTGTTCTTGGAATGCTACTAAAAGAACAAAAGAGATCTGTGGTAGTTATAAATTTAAGGTCTCCTGGGTCTAAATTCATCCTTCAGTACCTTTTCAGTTAAGATAGACTGGACTCTTTAGCATTGCTCCTCTACAACGAACACTGTGCTAGGTTTTGGCAGTAGAGGATGGTGGAACATTGCAGGAGTAATGGAGGGTTCTTTCTTTTTCCATTGTGCTGCGTTTTGCTTTTCCTTTCTCCTGCAGCATGGACATGAGGTGTGTGTGTATGTGTGTATGTATATGTGTGTGTGTGTCTATGTGTGGGAACATCCAGTGGACAGACAAGTCACTGCCCTTAAAGAGCTTGCTTTCTAGTGGGGCAAAGAGATATTCAACAATAAAATAAATAACCATATCTGTGATAGGCACAATAACGGAAATACACATAATGGAAAAACTCCACTTAAGATGAGTGGTCAGGGAGGACCTCGTTAAGAATTGATATTTTCACTAAAACCTAAGTTACAATTCACTCAGAGGAGCAGAATTGTTTTGAGATTATAGAACAAGGAATTTATTACAACACTTAGTCCTTATGCAAGTATGAGTGCTAATGGGACAATCTAGGCAGCCTGCTACCGTTTGCAGACCTGAGCCTGAAGCTGATGTAGATCTACCAGACCAGCTCAGGAAGGAAAGCTCAATGCAGATGAGAGCAAGGACAAACTAGAACCTGCAGGGACAAATTGGAAACCAAAAGCACTACTGAAACCATGTCCGGCTTTCAAGAATTCCAACCTTGATCCTGTAGGTGACCTGCAGAAGTAGCTTGTCCCTTCTCTAGGGCTGCACATACAGGCCTAGGACTCAGAGAAGATGAAGAAGGAGATCCAACCAAAGCTGGAAGAGCTGTGCATTGGGACGCTGCCATACCACAAAACATAGCCGTCATATCAGTGAGATCCTGAGGTATCTGAGCGCCTGGTGCCCTGTACCGTCATTCAGAGAGTTAAGAAAAACTGTGGCTGCCACTTCACTTCCACCTTTGTAATCTCATGCAAAACATTTCTTGCATGCAAGGCTAACCCAGAACTATACACAGAGGGAATGTGGGGGAATTCTAACTTATTGGATCAAGCACAAAGGCGCTGCACCTGCCTGCCATGCAAAGAGAGTAGGGAACAGCAAGACAGAAAGAAGGGGAGGCAAAAATACCGGGAAGCAAAAAGAAGCTTGAGGATGTTTAGGAAATAACAGCAACAATGACTGGCTACTGCTGGACAGGGTGAAGAGTGGCCTTGACACTAGGTGAGAGATGTGGGTAAGAGACTAATCATGGATGTCCTTGTAGGTTATGATACGGAATATGGATTCATTCCAAATCCAATAGGAAATCATTGAACAGTTTAACCAGGAAAAAAGTAACGGGTTTAATTACGTAGAGAATGCAAGGAGGGCAATATGGGAGGCAGGAGTGTTTTGCAGTAATCCAGATGAAAAATCATGGTAGGGAGAAAAAGATGGATTTTTAAAAAATGCAATTGAAAGGTACTATGGGAGTGTCTAAAGACTCAGATCCCCCCTCCCCCAAATTGTATTTATTCCCCTAAGGAAGGGGGCAAAGGTGGCTCACAGGATTTCTGTTTCTAGTAACTGCATAGATGGCAAAGAAAATGATGAAGATAGAGAACACATTTTGTGGTGCAGGAAGAAGGGAGATCAAATGTGGCATTTTAAACCTGCTCATTGAGATGCCCTTGGGACATCCAGGTGTAGAAGGGTTAAATGAGTTGTTCAAAATCGTAAATATTTCTAATAGTGGCATGACTATTTTCCATTCACTCAAGCTTAATAGACACTCTGAAACAATCTGAACCTTTGTTAATTCTTTCTCACTCTCCACATTTAAGTCAAAATTTATCCAATTAATTAAATATTCAACCGAGTACTTACTGTGCTCTCAATAAAAAGATGCAGAGACTTCACTTCACAGAGCTCCTAGTCTAGTGGCAGAGAAAGAGGTATTTTATGTTGACTTTTAAAGTCAACATGGAAAGAGCTACACTAGTGTGGCAAGTTTTATTTGATTGATTTCCAAATATGTATCACATTCATTTCCTCTTTGCCCCTATAGTTAAAGTCTTATCACCCTTACATCTAGATCAGGATGGGCAAATTCAAGCCCGTGAGCTGGCCAGTTGTTTTTATAAACACAGTTCTGTGGGAACACAGCCATGCCTATTCATTTCCCTATGGTCTGGGACTACTTGCATACTACAAAAGCAGAGTTGAGTCACCGCAAAACAGACTATGGTCTGCAAGCCTGAGATATTTATTATCTGCCCCGTGAGAAAAGTTTGTAGATCCGTGATTTAAACTTAAATATGGCAACATACTTTAATGTGAGTTTCTCACTTCCTTTCCCCCATCCAATCCTTCCTACACATCACTACTAGATTAATAACTCAAAAGCTGCTATAATCCTTTATTCCTTTCTTCAATGAGTCATGGTATACTTAAGTATAAAAAATCATTCTATGAGTGCCTTTGAATATATAACACCCATGGTCATAATTTTTTAACAGCTCTCTACTGCCTTATGAATTAAATATGAATATCCATTTTGGTATTCAAAAGCCTCCATTATATGATCAAGACCTAATTGTTTAGGCTTATCTCCAATTATAGCTTAGTAGAGGTGCACTAGCAAATTGTCTCTCTTCCTGTTTTTTGTAGTTTCTCACCTTTGTGCCTTAATTCCTTAGGCCAGTCTCTACCAGAAAGCTCCTCATTCTGCCCCTATCTTTGCAGTTTCAATGACACCCATCTGCATTTGTTGGGATAATATTAGCTTCTAAAACAGGTAAACTCTAAAGCTTCAATGACTTAACAGAATAAAGATGTATTTCTTGTCCACATAATCAAATCATTCAATGCAACGGTAATAGTTGCTATAGTTGGTGAAAAGAGATGAACACCATTTTTTCTTCCTACAATAACTTTACTATATAGCTAAAGAAATTATATGTTAAGTTATTCACATAAAATTCAATTGACCAATTTAAAGCAAACGAGATAATACAAGTATAAAATATTTGAAGTAATAATTAGGACAAAAAAGAAGATAATTAACATCATTATGCACCATATAGTTATTCCCAAGTGAACAGTACTGCCTAGTGCTGATTTCACCATCCCATCATTTGGCTTACGAAGCTGTGTTACAAGAAGCATTATTTACAAAGTATTTTACTGGAGATTACATGTTAAATTCTGAACTGTTTCTAAAAAATATCCTTTAATGACATAAAGAGACAGAGTGACAGGCAGAAACATACAGCAGAATACAAGATGGCTCAGGGCCTCTCAGTCAGCACCTCAAAATTTAGGACCAAGATGCTACTTATACCCTTATGTGTTCTTTCTTCTGGAGGAATTCTTTAGCCAAACTATCAGTTCAGCTTCGCCATTAAGATCTCTTAATACTCAGAGCTTGTCTTCAGGATTTAGAGATCTTATTAGAACATACCATTTTCAACAGCTACCAATTGGGAATATCCAGCCTCTCAAGCATAATGGATGGAAAATAGTGTGATTTCTGAGCCCATCTGGTCATCTGCGCTAGACAGTTCCAAGCAAATACCCTGAAAAAATTGATTTTGCTTGCAAATTTATAAATTTGGTCCCAAATTCTCTGTGTTTGTTTAGTGTTCCTCCACTGGGCAGCAGAGACGCTAAGTGGCAATGACAAACTCAGACATGCACAATGAGGTAATTATTTTGGATTCCAAACACCTGCTCCAAGCGTGGGTTGCTACTCAATAATCCCAGTTATCCTCCAGCTGCCATGTGACTTGTTTCACATGTAGGCTAGGCAAAGATCATATATCCCACCCCATGCCTCCCCACACAGGTTCTATCTCTGATTTTCAGGTCTTTCTATAATTGCTTCAATCAATGCTATAACACATTAAGTGGATATTTATGGCAAATCAATTCAGAACACTATAATTAGCAAGCACTGTAAGCCTGGAGATGTTGATGCAAAGCATTCAACTCCAGGAAGGGATTTGTCTATAATAAAACTTATATAAAATTACCTATGACATTTACCAATACTGACTTGGTTGATACTCAATCTTGGGTTTTTGTTTATTGGTTTAAGGTAGTGCACATCATGGCCTTTATCTTATTTTTTTGAAAAACTCATTGTGAATAATTACCTAAATTTATATTTCAGCAAAATGGAAAGTTTCTTTGAATACGCAGTCTAAACATCTTCAGCACTATGTCAGAAATACTGGGAAATCCAGTTTTACATCTCATTTGTGAAATAATTTTAAAGCTTTTCATGTATCAGAGAGGCATACTACAAAAAAATACATTATCAATTTAATTTCCAGTCCTTATGAAAAAATTTCCCTGGAATGAATAAATCAAGATATCTCTTTCTCTCTCTCCCCCCGCCAGTTTTTCCCTCCCCACAATGGAATAGCAAGTTGCTACCAAGGTTTGTTCTAGGTAGTGACTCTAGAAATGAAATCCGAGTGGCTGCTCTAAAAGTCAGGAGCTAAAATGGAAACCAAATGGAAACCTCTTCAGCAGCTTTGGGTGTATAATGGAATGAGCACCTTGAAATTGGATACTATTGTCACTATCCCAAGCTTTTATGTGTATATCGAAATCATTTGGGCAGAAGGGGTGCTTGTTAATATGCAAATTTCTAGACCCCCCCCCCACAGTAGAAATTCTGATTCAATGGGTCTGAATAAAATCTATTTTTTGAAAACACCTAGATAAGTCTTAAGTAAGTGATCCAGAAATAAAATTTTCAGAAACAATTTCTAGACCAAAAGCCTCTTTTATATTATTCAAACATTCGTACATCTCTCTCTTAATGGTTAATTTCTCAAGATCTTGTCTTTATTTTTCCCACAGCCAAATTCTCACCCCTCCTTTATTAATGATTGAAACACTCAAGGCAGCTGTCAAGAAAACTCAGCAGCAGAACAGATACTCCAACTCACCCTTCTGACTCACTTTTCCCACCTGTTACTCTGCTCCCTCATAGACCCAATCCACTTGCTTAGCTCACTCTGTGGAGTCTCATTACTAATAGGCTGTAAGAGTCATTAGCACACCTCAGTTTCCAAGGTCCCTGCATGGCTAGACAATAAAGTGAGACAGCGCATTCTATTCCATTTACGAAAGAAAATGAATTCAGCAGTGTTCACACTTCCATAATAGAAGAATCAACCTTACAGTAGTTTTACTCTCCGAAATATGACGACAAAAATAAATAGATTGAGCTATTACAATGCTAGCTTAATAAAAATAATAAAAAACAAACTTTAGGATAGTGGTTTCCTTTGGGGAAAGGGCAATCCAACTATAGCTGGTATGTTTTATTTCTGAAGTTGAGATGTAAGTATAGTACATTATTTATACCTATTTTTATTATATATATAAACAAAATGGTATTAGATGCTTATTATCTACAAACATGGACTAAATGATGAAATGAACAAGTGAATAAGTAGAAAATGGTTGCTTTTGAGAAGTTAAAGTTGGAGTGGAAAAGTAGAAGATATAGGAAATTCTTTTTTTAACAAAATTTATAGTACTAGTTGGTCTTTTAAACTATATAATGCATTATTTAAAACATATAAAATTTTAATAAAAATTTTACAAATATTAACTTAGCTAAATTTTCATTTGTTTGGTTTTGAGTTTTTAATTTTTTTGTATTATTGTTTTGTACAAGTGAGCTACTTAGTTTAGGAGCTCACTTTATGAAACTCCTTTTAGAGAAAGAGTAAAAAATAATATGTGTTTTCCTTACTGTTCATTTTAGTTATTAACTTTGTACTAGTCTGATCTGGGTTATTTTGTGAGCTTTTTGGTTTGTTTGAATATTTTCTGCCTTTTCAGTATCTTCCAGAGCCTCAAAATATTTTATTAAAGATCAATTCTTTTGCTATTTTTGTCTCTCCTTTAAATTCAGAGTTTCTGTTTCTGTGAATCTAATAATCAAAAATATAATTTGTTCCTTTTCAAGTAGCTTCCTAATTCATCTCAATGTTGTACGGTGTTCCAGTTCCACTGGGTTTGTTTACCACTTCGGCAATCTGTATAGCATGTGAATCCGTCAATCCCTGATTTCATTAAGATTAAACTTGCTTTAATGTAGCAAATATAGTTGTCCCCAGGTTTAGATACAATGAACTGAAGGACAGAAACCAGGCTGTAGTCATATGGAACTATCAGGCACACTATGTTACTTTGTCCTTGTTTTATTTTGTATATAGATTCTGTATCTTGAGGTTATCAACATTTAGATTAAGAATACAATTTACCGCAAGAATTCTATCATTCTCTGAAAAAGGAAAGGCATACATTATGTATAGAGCCTGTGAATTTTAACTATTTTTTCCTAAGAAACAGAGGTTCTTTAAAATCATACATTATTGACATATACACAATGTAGAACATCTCAATAAAGAAATAGTCTGTACATATGGTGGTTTCGAAGACTTTCCTATTTACTGATAATACTGAATATTTCCTATTTACTGATAATACTGAATATTTCCTACAAGTTGCATGACCATGAAAAAATTGCTTAATCTCTGTGCCTCAGTTTTGTCTTCTGTAAAAAGAGGTTTATAATACTATCAATATTACAAGATTACAAAAATTTAATAATAAGAGGTAACCATTAGGCACAGCACTTACCTAATGTGTCAGGCATTGTTTTAAGCCTCTTGTACACAATACTTACTTGATCCTCAAAACAATCCCTGAGAGTTAGTCTTACAAAGGTCTGAATTTTATAAATCAGGAAATGTTAATGCTAGGCAACTGACAGATAACGGTGTCTACAAGAGACATGGTTTCCACTCTTAGGGGGCTTATAGAGAAGACAAACAACTAAAATCAAATGTGATTAGTGCTTGGTTATGGGCACATATGAGGGGGGATGGTAGGAGACAACAGTCGGCTCCAATTAAAAATAAACACTTAAAACATGTCAAGCAGTGTGCTGAGTTCTTTTAGAGGCAAGATTTAATTCAACCCTCAAAACCTTTCATACATGAGAATCTTGAGAGTTAGAAGGGTTAAGTGACCAGCCCAAGGTCATTAAGCAAGAAAGTGGCAAAATTTAAATTCTTATTTGTCATGATAATTTTTGGATATAATTAAAATTAGGATAGATATATACATACATATATCTATATCTGTATAGAGGAGGGAGTTGGGGATTTGGGTGAAATCCAGTCTCTAAGCAGAGAATGGACACAGTAGCTTTCAGTCTACCAATAATATTGTTTTAGTTTAATACTTGTTGCCAAGTTATTTTTAAAGAGTATGTGGAATTTAAAAGAGATATAACATCATAATTTCTCAATTATATGGCATACCTATGTGTTTATTCAGAGAGTGTTGACTCAGTGCTCCCCAAAAGGTATTATTACGCCCATTCCAGCTTTCATTTTGCACACAGCTTTTATCTTGATTACAGTAAGTCCCTGAATCAGTCAAGGTCATGGCCAGACACAGGGCACTCAAAGATGTTGACTGAGTAGATGTTAATGAATTGACTATTGACAAAGGGTAAGCAGGGATAAAGGGAGCCCAACAAGAGATGCTGAATCACCACAAGGATGGTAATAGAGGAATCCCTTCTGTCCCCAGATCTGAAGGGCAAGAGGAAAGCAGTTACCTTGACCTGGAGACGGTGCCTGCAACTGAGGGGAGGGCTGCCCAGCGTGGGCTCTGGCCAAAGGTACAGAACTCAGGAACTCCATGAACTCAGGTACTGCCCACCTGCAGCCACAAGAGAGGGAGCGAGGGGACTGAATATCACTCTCCCATGCTCCCAGTATCCTTCAGCACCTCTCACTGCTTGAATCCTGCCAGAAGGCAAGGAAGCGTGGTTGATGCACTGCAAAAAGTCAGCCTTCTAGAGTCTGTGGGGAAGAGCTAGAGGTAGGAGGTCAGGGTGTTACTATGGTTTCTGGCTACCCAGTGGACAGTGATTGCAACACAGACTCAAAAAAGAAACAAAAAGAGACAGATGAGTTCATTTTTGGAGCGAAGTATATTCACTTTAAGATGAGTTCAATTTTGGAAGATGTATTTACTTCTGCTGATCCCTTTTAGAACTTTTAATAATTGTGAGTTGACTGTATTTAATTCTTGCATATAAGAACATGTCATTTTGAAGCTACTTACATAAAAAAGAAAAAAAGTGATAACGATTTTCCCCTTGGGATGCTACGTTTAAATTTGCCTAAAGGGTACACATTGATACATATTCCTATGTAAGTGTGTCTACATGGAGGACCAGGAGGACGAACCCAGACCTTGGTGTTCAAGACACTGAAGAAACAAAGTAAAATAAAATAAAAAATACACCTAAAAAGCTATGGGGCAGGGCATTTATTCAGCACAACCGTTTCTACAGCATGGAAAGTGTTGCCACTATATCCCTAAAAGGAACAATATGAGAGAAATCCTTTATGCTTCTTTTTTTTCATACCTTCTCACTCCTCCCCCAGGACAGAGGGATGACATCTGAATGGTGAATGGTGTGGGATTGTCTCTTTCCCTCTCTTCCTCTTTCTGTCTTCCCATGTTTCATCACAAGAAACACAGCAGTCTGAGCTCTTCTGTGGGTGGAACTTATTGGAACAGACTCTGACCCTACAGGTTATGATTTGGGAGGTGCGAGTTGGTGGAATGGGGTGGAGTGAGTAAAATTACTAATTCAGGGAACAGTATCAGGAAGACCAACTGTGACCTAGATGTTAGCCACATTCTCCAACTTGGACAGACCAGTAAGAAAGCAAGTGTTTTAATCTCCATCTGTCTAATTCATCTATCATTTCAACTGGTTAGTAAATCAGGAGAAGAAGGGGGGAATGATCTTATTACTATACTCTAAAAGGAAGTCCAGCAACAACATTTGAAGAATGAAATCATGTAAGAAATCTCTCCTGATTCCTTCTTTCTCCAAGAACGTATGCACATTTTGTAAGAACTCTAATCTGCCCAGTTGCTTTGAGCAGGCACATCACAGAAGGAGCAAGGTGACTCACTAAATAAATCTCAGGTGTTTGAGGAGAGCAGTGCTGCTGAGAGATGAAGCAGAAACCAATGAAACAGCTGAGGTCCAAATTTCACAGTTTTGATTCATATGTACATAACACCCAAATCTGTTCCTGTTATCACTCCCTCCACAAACAACCTACTAAAAACAAGAAGTACAAACAAAACATAAACTTTCCAATGTCTTCCATTGCTCTCAGATCAAGTCTCAAATCTCTGACAGGGTATCTGTCCCTTTCTTCTATTTTGGATTCATTTTGTACCATGATCTCCTCCATTCTCCATGCTCTCCAATGCCTCAAGCCCAGTATTCTCCCTCCTGCTACAGGGCCTTTGTACATGCTGTTCTCTCTCCTTGGAATGTTCTCCTCCCCCTTCTTTTGTTAGGTTATTAAATACGGAATGTCCAATTTCCTTAAGTATCGAGTTTGACAGTTGGTATCTCTGACATTTCACTTTGACACTTTTTTTTATTGTAAAGGTACATCCTCATTCTTTCAAACACATGTTTTGGCTTGTGATTATCTTTTAAATTTTTTTTTGAGAAATTTTGTGAAACCATGGATAATTCATAAATTCATGTTATTTTTGAATATGAGTTTTGTCATGGAATCAATGCAGTGCAGACAGCTTGAAATATCAACAAAGTGTTTGGGAAGGATATGGGTAATGAACACACAGTTCCTCACGGTTTGAGAAGTTCCATTCTGGTGATTTTAATCTTGAAAATGAGCCACGTGGGCGAACTGAGGCCAAGGTGGATAATGATGAGCTGAAAGCTGTTAGTGGAAGCGAATCCATCTCAACCTACACATGAATTAGCAGCAAGGTTTGACATTACTACTCCAACAATATTGGACCATTTTGAAACAAACAGGCAAGGTAAAGAAACTGGATAGATGGGCTCCCCAAGACTTAAATGAGAATTAGAAGAGAAATTGTCTGGAAGCTTGCCTTTCTTTGCTGTCACAACACAAAGACGAACCATTTCTACACCATATTGTTACATGTGATGAAAAATGGATTCTTTTTGACAATTGCAAGCATTCGGCACAATGGCTGGATAAAGAGGAAGTGCCAAAACACAGTCCAAAACTGAATATTCATCAAAAAAAGCTAATGATAATTTTAAATAAATAAGTCCATATATGTCAAAAAAAAAAAAAAAAGCTAATGATGTCTGTTTCGCGATTCAGTGCTGATATTATCCATTAAAGCTTCATGAAACCTGGTCAGTTGATTACAGCGCATGTCTACTGCAACCACTTGGATACCATGATGAGGATGCTTGTAATTAAGCAGTGGAGTGAGATTGGTCAATAGAGGCAGGCCAATAGTTTGCAAGACAATACTTGATCACGTCACACAAACAACGCTGCTCAAACTACAGAGGCTGGATTTCGGAACTCTCTGTCATCCATGGTATTTACCAGACCTTGTACCAACTGACTACCACTTTTCTAGGCTTTGGACCACTTCTTGCAAGGAAAAATATTCAATTATCAACAAGCTGTGGAAAACGCCTTTCACAATTTCATCACCACTCGCTCTCCTGGTTTCTTCGCTGCTGGCCTAAACAAGCTACCATTAAGATGGCAAAATTGTGTCAATAGTTTTAGGTACACATTTTGATTAATTTTACTGCTTCTTATTTGAGATATGATAAATTTTTGATTTGAAATCAGATGTTTCATATTTAATGACCTAATAGTTAACTGCTACTTAATGATTCCTATTTTAGCTTTAGCTTCCCTTCCTCAGGGAAGCTTCCTTGACCCTCCAGCTTATGCTACAGATAGTGTTATATGCTCTAATGGCTCCAACTCTGTCTCTGTCTCTGTCTGTCTGTCTGTCTGTCTCTCTCTCTCTCTCTCTCAATCGAGACTGTAGCTTCATAAAGGTAGAAACCATGTATAATTTTGCTAACCTACTATGTACAACAGAGTTTACCAGAGTCTTAATAATTATCTGTTGAATTAATGAATAAAAAGAATGCAAATTAATGAAAAAAATATTATCACCAAAGTGTTAACATACCACATATATTATATAGATGCAGAAATACTGACTAAATAGATTTTATGGGTCTTAGGATATAGGATCTTAGTGTATCTCAAGGAAATCTTATATTGAAAAATAAATTGATCTCTGCATTAGATTTTAATAGTTTATTTTCTCATTCTCAAGAAAAAAAATTATTTCATGCCAGTAGCCTTAAGGTTTTTTTAAAAAAATCTCTGCTGTGATACAATAAAGTTATTTCTTTACTATTCATATAATTATCCTATTTTTGATCCATATAATTCACATATATAGTAGCATTATTATATATTATTTTAGCTATCAAGATACTCCAATAAATTTTCTAAAATTGTAAATTATCCCCAAAATAAATGTTTATCCAACAGTCTTATAATAGTTTTTTTTCTTTAATGAAATAAAATCATAAGATGCTGGGAAGCAGAATAGTAGAAGCAGATTGCTATGCAGGGGAAAAAAACCAAACCAAACAGAATACCTGGGTTCTAATGCATTCCACAAATTGCCAGTCAGATGCAGGGGTAAATTTAAATAACCTGAACACCTGTACGAATGAGGTTAATGACGCCTGCTCTGTCTCTTCACCAAGGGAGGATTACATAAAATATAATACAGTCTCATCTCTTGGAAATATCCAAAGCATGATTCAAAGCTAAGATGATTGTAATCTATCTCTATGCTGTAAAATTTCAGAGAGGATTTTGATGTTGTAGATTCTGAAGATACATATTACACTGTTTCAAAACAGGAAAACGTTAGAGCTAAGAACACAGCCTCTGAAGCCAGACTGCTGGTCTCCGATTCCAGTTTGCCCAGTTACTGGCTGTGTGACCTCAGGCAAGAAACTTACCCCTGTGAGCCTACGTTTCCTCAGCAGTAACATGCAGACAATAATAGCACGGATGGCACAGGGTTATCAAGCAAATGAAACAGGGTAACATACGGAAAGTCCAAAGACTACGGTAGGCATCAATTAAGGGTTAATAATTATTCATAGAATGGTGCTCTGTAAGAATTCCAGGTCTGATATATTGGGTCTTATACTGGATGGGATGGATGGTGGCAGTTTATTAAGCTATTCACCACATGATTCTGTAGCCTTTAGTGGAGAAAAGAAAAAACAAAGAAAGCTCTATTTGACACTTCAGGAATATTTTATCAAAGAAGAATATAATTTTGCCAATAAGAATTAAAAGACATTCATCATTTTTCATTTATTGCTCATATCTACCAACTTTTTGTCTCACTTTTACTGCAGTTTTCTCTTCTTCCCCAATGAAATGTGTGCCTAGTTCTTTTGTTTAGCTTGCAACTTTGTCTCTGAGACTACGCCTCCAAATTTTCAAAGTGGTTTGGCTTCTAGCCTTAATACCTGGTTTCTCTTGGTACTGGGGGAACCTCACTTCAAGATTTGTTAAGTTGTCTTCCACATTTCATGCTAATTATCTCCCTATATGGATTTAGTAGTAAAGAAATTAGAGCAGCAACCTAATTCTAACTCCTGCAGAAATCATCAGAATTTTGCATAATGCCATATATCAGGACTCCACTGCCAGTCTCCATTATGAGAAGCAGATTCACTTTGAAGCCTATTTGAATCAATTTGTAAAACTGCTTGAGATACTAACAAATGATTTACTGAAATTGAGATATAACTATCGCCTTCGTGGCAGCCACAAATGGTGTTCCTCTATCAAAACAGCAATCAAGTGAGTTTTGCATGATTTGTTTTTAAGAGACCCACGGACTTCATTGTTCATCCTTGTTTCATCCTGGCAGCTTCTTTCCTTGTTCTCTCACTTTGTAGAGATCAAAGGGAGTTTTGAGAGTCGGTGGTTGCCAGAGGCTTGTTGTGCAGCACCACACACACTTCCATCGCCATCTTCTATTGCTCCAGGCACATTTTTAATGCACGTCTTTAACTCCACCCCTGAATCAGAAATATTAGCGGCTGCAGGATTTTATTCTTGTTTGTGTTCATGAATGATTTCTTGATCCTTTCAAGGGCCGTGACAGGAATCCAGTATCTACACAAACTCAGAGCCAGACCCATCCTTACAACAGCTTTTAAAGTGCTTCTAATACATCTCTAATCCTTAGAGAAATGCAAATCAAAACCACAATGAGATATCACCTAACCCCAGTGAGATTGGCCTCTATCAAAAAATCCCAAAACAACAAATGCTGGCGAGGATGTGGAGAGACAGGAACACTCTTACACTGCTGGTGGGACTGCGAATTAGTGCAACCTCTGTGGAAAAGAATTTGGAGATACCTCAAAGAGCTAAAAATAGAAATATCATTCGATTCAGCAATAGCACTACTAGGCATCTACTGAAAAGAGCACAAGTCATTCTATAATAAAGACATCTGCACCTGAATATTTATGGCAGCACAATTTACTATTGCAAGGATGTGGAAACAACCCAAGTGCCCATCAATTCATGAGTGGATTATTAAAATTTGGTATATGTATACAATGGAATATCACTCAATCATAAGAAACGACAGTGATCTAGCACCTCTTATATTTTCCTGGATTGAACTTAAGCCCATTATCCGAAGTGAGGCACCACAAGAATGGAAGAACAGGCTCCACTTGTACTCGCCATCAAATTAGTACTAACTGATCAACACTAGGGTGCTCACACGGTAGTAATACTCTCCAAGGATTAGGGGGTTGCGGGAGTAAACTCACAACTAATGGACGCGGTGAGCGTTGTAGAGGGGAAGGGCATGCCTCTAATCCTCGCTTGGGTGAGGCAAAGTCATAAAATGTAACCAAAATGTTTGTACCCTCATAATATCCTGAAATAAAAATAAATAAATAAATAAAAGAAACTGTTACAAATCTAAAGATCAGCTGGCCATGGTCATAATAATGTATTTAGGGAAGTGCAGAGTCTACATGGCACCAGTGGATATTGTTCAATTGCGTAAAATAAACTGCATCTCTGTTGCCTAATCTGTCAGAAGCATTCAGAGGAAGATGTGCAACAAGGCATTTACCCTTTATTCCCTTCTCCATGGTTTCAGGCAGAAACACAATCCGTCTTGAGACCAAACCCCCACTTCATTTTTGTATTAATGTAACTCCCACCATACCAACTCTTTCCACTCTCAGTTTCAAAGCTCAGTGTCACACTGTCCTCATTTTCACCAACTTCCAAATCCCTAATCCATAATTCAATTACTTTCTGCTAGACTAGCTTGCAAGCACTGGTTATAAGTTTTGCATGCATTTTCTCTTTTAATCTACAAAAAAGAAAACTATATCATATTTATAACACTGGCACGCTTCATAGAAGTTTCAAAATATATATGGCTGTAGAGTGGCTGAAAGATTTATTTTGTGAAATGTTATAATTCTAAAGGAAAATTAGGAGGTTTTTCTAGACAACGTGAGATCAAAAATAAAATTACAAACATATAACATCTATTGAGCATATATTTTGTGGAGAGATACACAAGAGATTACAGACACACACACACAGTCTTTAATGAGTATAAATTAAATATGAACACAAATGCACAAACATACCCACACATAAATATATATATACACACACACACACTCATTTAGTCTTCAGAAAATCCTTTATGATTATACCCATTTCACAAAAAAGGAAAGTATAGCATAGAACAATTAAGTAACTTCCAAAGGTCAAACAGCTAAATAAATGGCAGAATCAGGTTTGGATCCACGTGGTCTGGTTCCAGAACAAATTCCAGAAATTCTTAAGGAGTACATACTATATGTACTGGGCAGGATACAAAGACGAACATTATTTACGAAATCTTTTTTATTTTTAAAAATCTATCTACATAAAGTCAAATAAATACCTTGTATATTATGTAATTCTCAGTTCAACGAAGTAGACTAGAACACAGGTCATAGCCGCCAAGGGTCTTACCTTCGGAATAGCAGACAGAGCTAATCAGATCCCTAGTGAAAGCGTGTAGGACCACACAGTCCAGCCCGCATAAAGTAACCTGATAACAATGCACATAGTTTCTGAGTTATACAAAAGACTGGGCACAAAATACCTGCCTGCTCTTTATGCCTATAATGAAAGCACTTTCATGCTCATACAGGAAGGCTTCTACCTGAGGGGACAGTAGGGCTGTTCTCTAAATGGGTCAGTGCCATGGCAGAATCCCATGCCTTTCATGATCAGTGTGCAGAAAATGGAAGAAAGTAAAAAGCTTATTTCCTCAGGAAGAAAAACCTGTATTTATGCAATAACAATAAGGGCTTACTAAGTGCAAGATACTATTTTAAATGTTTTAACTGGGTTATATTATTTAATTCTCACATCAGTCCTATGCGATAGGTACAATTGTTTCCCCAGTTTTCATATGAGGATACCAAAGTGAAGAGAAGTTATATAACTTGTCTAAAGTCACCCGTATGAGTGAAAAACAGAGCTATTTTAGAGAAAGAGAATATATGAAATTGGTGGAACCATGAAGACAGCCATAGGGAAATGAAGAAACAAAGAAGATGGAAGGGAACAGACAATTTTAAAGGCAAGAGAGGCAACTTCCTTTGTTTGTAGGTCCTGGCAAAGTTAAAAAGGGAGAGATGCTAAAGAGGCAATTGAATTTTTTTGTTGTCATAAATTCAAACCCACATGCCCATGTGTTCTCACAAGGTTATCCTGTTGCTACCTCAAGTGTGCTTACAAGTTTTATATTTGCAGGATAATTTCAGTGTTAATAAAAATTACAAACTTACACTACACTACAGAGCATGAGTTTGAAATTACAGGATGAATACTGTCCATTAATTCCTTTACCTCAGTGACTGCCAGAGTAACTCTTTCAGAGATAATGCCCGAAGTGTAAATGCAGTGGTCCTCACACACGGGAGGCCTGGACAGGAGGCCCCGCTGCATTCCCAGCCATCGGTCCTTTTACCTGGTACGGGCAAGGCTCTGACCCGAGTGTTTGAAGAAATCATTTGGTCTCCACAACCCTTTCATTTAACAGGCTGGGACAAATGGGACTCAGAAATGTTTATTAACCTGACTAGGGACAATTGCCTTGTAAATGACACTTGTGGGACTGAAACCTAAACCTGTCTAGTTCCAAAGCCACAGAAATGCCTGGTCATTAAACAGCAAAAGCGCAGGGGGAGAAGGAGAATGACGGGTTGTAAAAGCATTTTTGTCCATTACTTCGTTTCATCCTTCTGAAGAACGTCCTCACAGGTACGCTCACTTACTGTCAAACGCTAGTCCCCACAGCACAGCTCTCTCCCGCATGCCTCTAGCCCAGAGCCTCCTCTCTCCTCCAGCCGCACAATGATGGGCTTGGGAAGCTGCCTCTCCTTCACTCCCCTTTTATCACCCACATGCTGCCTGTTCTCAGGTAGGGCTGACAGATAACACACGAGATGCCCACACAATATCGGGGCATACTCACACGACAGATCTTTCAGATTCGGACATCCTGTATTTTGATGTGCTAAACCTCGCAGCCCCATTACCAGGAGACGTTAACCTAATCAAAACGCACACATTTGGTTATTCGTGCTTTTGCTCTTCAGTACCCTAAATAGTTTCAACTTTCCTTTTTCTCAGGCTTCATCTCCATATTCAAACACAATATGTTTAAATTTTTTTAATCTACTTTCCTTGCAATAATGAAATTTGACTGTGTTTTGGGGTCAAGAAGCGATTCCCCACAGTACGGCACTCTGGCGTGCTGAGCACCCTGAGCTAATGGACACCAGAGAGCCTCAGAAGCAGCCTCAAAAACCTGGACCCAGAAGGAAGGAATGCTACACAGAGAGGCCAAGAAGAGTCTGACACACAGGCCTTGCTTGGTTTCCCCACCTCAGTCTACCAGCATCAGACTGTACCCTTTTTGTCCAGCCATATGATATTTCTACACAGCTATCCACGTTTCATCAAACCTAAGCATAAAAATGTATAATTTTCCCTGTATCTTTGGAGCTTCATTTTGAAGGCTCCTATGTCATATAAAACTCTGATTAAATAAAGTTGTTTTGCTTTTCTCTTGTTAATCTGTCTTTTGGTATAGAAGCATCAGCTGTGACCCTTATGATGAATAAGGAAAGGTATTTCTGTCCCTACAACTGCAGAAAACATTTTTATCACAATTTGTGGGG
>NW_012148485.1:2293866-2308891 GCF_000956105.1 Propithecus coquereli
GCAATAAATCAATTAGAAGACTGATTGCAGAAAAATCAGCTGACTCTTATGAAACATTCTGGAATTGTTTTTTCTAAAACTAAGATGCCTCCAGATAGAATAGAAAATGCTTGAAACAATTTGAATAATTTAAGGATTTAGAACATAATATATAACCTGTGAAATTCTCCCTATGCATTTCACATATACTTCCAATACTTCAGCTTTTCATAGTTTCTTTAAATAGTAATAGTCAACACTAAAACAAACAAGCAAAAAACATAATCTCCTATTAGTGGCAGTATTAGGAAAAAAATTACGACGACTGATCCCCAAAATTGCTGAGCTGGAATTATGATAGATTCCAACATGTGAAGATACCTGGATAGTGTACTTATTTCTGTTACAAGGGAATTCCTTCGAATCTATCCTAACACTCCATTGGTTCAAACTGTCTAGAAATCCAACCCTAACCAATCCTCAAAATAAGCTAACCTCAAATGCTCTTCATTCCTGGCAAATGACTCTTATCTTTTGCTTAAAAAAGAATTTGAAGTCAATGGGCATGAACTTCAACTCTCCAAATAATCAGACTTATCTGCACGTTATCCCACGTTTCTCTCTTCTCTTAAGATGAGGTATCTCTCTTCTTGTTCCCAGCTACAATATTTCTTCCACTGTGGTTTTTAACCCACTGTCATCCATTTCTTCAAGGAACACGCACCATTGTGCGTTACCTAATTTTCTCCAGATTTTTACCTAAAAATATTTTTCTTTCAGAAGAAAGATGCTTAGTTTTCTCCCATTCTGAAAATCAAAAACCTTCCTTTGGCTTGGATTCACTTTCTAGGTACTGTTTTTCTCTTTCCCAATTTTCCTGTTTAGGTGTCCTTGAAGAGCTATCAGTCCCTGATGCTTCTGATTTCTCACTTCACATTCGCCTTCAATCACTTGTTTTATTTCATCCTCCACCTCCATCCCCACATCTTCCCCTGGAAATCCTCTGGCTAAGATCAACTATTAAGACTGTGGCCAAATCCAGTGGCCACTCCTCCGTCCTTTTATATTTTCCTGTGGCCTTTCAGGTGCGAAGCACATGTGTGGCCTTCCTGCCGTCTTCCGCTCCAGGTTTTCCTTTTGTTCTCAGCTATTCCATTTTGATTACAGTTGGATCTTCTTGCTCTGTCTGCCCTTCAATAATGGCATTCCACAAAATTGTGTCATAGGACCTTTGTTTTGCATTGTTTAAACTGGACAACTCCCGTTATTTGTAGTAGTATTTGTACGGTGGTCATTTTCAATTTACAGCCACAGTAAATTCCATTCCCTTTTCCCCACTCCCACCTGCTTGATTTCCATTGAATTTTACTACCATATGTGCACATGAGTGTTGATCTATAAGTTTCAATTTAGTAGTGAGTACATAGGGTTTTTGTTCTTCCAATCTTACTACTTAAGAGTTTTTTTTAAATGGGAAAATAAGTCATTTGAGCTAGAATTTTTCCCATTAAAAAAAAGTTCAATTGCACATACATATAAAAAATAATTTTGAATCCCTACTTGATATCATATGTAAAAATTCATTATAGATGGATTCTAGATCTAGAGGTAAAAAGAAAACAATAAATCTTTTAGTGGAAAACACAAGAAAACATCTCTGTTACTTTGAAATCAGTAAATCTCTCTTAAACAGGACACAGAAAAAGGTGTCCATCATAAAAGAATAAAGATTACAAATAAATATTTGACCACATTAAAATAAGAGCTTCTGATCATCAAAGGAAAATGAGAGAAGTGTAAAAAGATAACCCACAGAGTAGGAGATGCTCTCAATTCATATATATGACACATAACTTGTATTTAGATGTATAAAAATGTTCCCCCAAAAACACAAAAATCCTACAGAAAAATGGCAAATGTCTTGAACAAATACTTCAAGAAAAAAATATCCAAATGCATAGTAACGTATGCAAGGCGTTTAACTTCATTAGTCTACCTACCAGCAATCGATGAGGATGTGGAAGAAACTTATGCACACTGCCGATGGGATGTAAACTGCTGCAACTTCTTTGGAAAACTGTTTGGCAATGTATGCTAAAGCTGGTCACGCACGTATCTGTGCAGTAGGCACAAGAGTAGCCCCCAAATATGTTCGCATCTTAAGCTCCAGAACTTGTGAGTACATTAACTTACCTGACAAAAGAGATTTTGCTGATGTGATTAAAAAAATTTTTTTTTTTTTTTTTTGAGGCAGAGTCTCACTCTGTTGCCCTGGGTAGAGTGCAGTGGCGTCAGCCTAGCTCACAGCAACCTCCAACTCCTGGGCTCAAGGATCCTCCTGCCTCAGCCTCCCGCGTAGCTGGGACTACAGGCATGCGCCACCATGCCTGGCTAATTTATATATATATATTTTTAGTTGTTCAGCTAATTTCTTTCTATTTTTAGTAGAGACGGGGTCTCACTCTTGCTCAGGCTGGTCTCGAACTCCTGAGCTCAAACAATCCACCAGCCTCGGCCTCCCAGAGTGCTAGGATTACAGGCGTGAGCCACTGCACCCGGCCTAATGATTAAATTAAGAGTCGTGAGATAGGGTGATTATCCTGGATAATCTGGGTGATCCAAGGACCCTTACAAGAGGAGGCAGGAGGGACAGTCAGAGGGATGTGAAGACGGAAGCAAGGGTCAGAGTGATTCAAGGAAGAGGCCTTGAGCCAAAGAATGCAGGTGGCCTCGAGAAGCTGGAAAGGAGAGAATGTCGAGAAGGCAGGCAGCCCTGACAGCCCATTTTACACTTCTGACTTCCAGAACTATTAAGATATCAAATTTTTATTGTTTTCAGCCACGGAGTCTGTGGTAATTTGTTACAGAAGCAATAAAAAAAACCAAATACACTCTATAAACCAACAGTTTCTTTCTTCAGTATTCCCCAATGGAGAATGCATTCACCAAAAGAAGGCCTAGAACGTTTATAACAACAGTATTTGTTTCTCTAGCTCGAAACCAATTGCCTATCAACGGTAGAATGAATAAATAAATAAACTGGGGTACATTCACACAATGGAATACTATGCAGCAATGAAAAGGAGCCATCTATGAATACACGGAATAATGTGGATGAGTGCCCCCAACATAACGTTGAGAGAAAGAGCATCCTTAAAAAAAAGTAAATATTGTATGATCTAATTTATATAGTTGTAAACAAAAATTATGGTTATAGAAAATATGAACAGTTGTAACTCCTAGAGACAGATTAGAGCCTAAGAACAAAAGAGGGTTTTTCAGGTGATGTTAATGTCTGTTCTTCAATTTGAGTTACGCTTACACGAGCATGTTGAGTTTGTGAAAATCCATCAGTTTTATGTATATATCTTACACTTCAATAAAAAGTTAAAAAATAAATTCAAAAACGTAACCTAGAAATTTCTTCTGATTGACAACAGAGAAAATTAAAATATTTGGAAAATTTAAAACATTTTTTAAAATTAAAATGATTTACAAAGTCACTTTGGATAAATTCATCAAAAATATTAACCAAGGTCTTTCTGAGGTCTTCTTTAAAAACTTAAACATTCTCTCAAGGCCTGAGGGCCTAGCCTGAGGCCAGGGCTGTCCCTAGAGCAACATTTCCAGGACAGGCATATTTAATTGAACAGTTAATTGAAATACACATAGAAAAACATTCCCCCCAAGCTAACATGATGGCAATGTTTTTCTTTCTAATTATTATTTCTCATGTCTCTATTGAGACGACAGCCTTAATATAGCACTTTTAGTTACAGTCACTTCTAGTTAGATGTCTTTCAATTTTTAGCAAGGCTTGTGTACTTTTGCTTAATAGGCACAGTGATGTCATCGGTGCCAGCTGCTCTCTGCTCAGGAGCAGAAGAATGAGGATGCAAGGCAGCCAGAGTACAGGCTTTAGAGATGAGCTGAGAGCAATGGATGAAGCCTCTGCTTTTCTTCTTTACCTCTACAGAAAGAAAAAGCATCCCACTGTCAGGATACAAGTCTTGATCCATTGACCCGGATTCCTATTGAAGAGCCATGTACCTAGACAAGCTGATGACATCCATGAATAACTTCATATTCAATAGGAAGAAAGATACTTTACTAAATGGTGGCTTCCTAAATTCCTTCCAGTTCATGAATTCCTTTGTACATTTTAGTTAAACATAATACATTTTGAATTGCCTACTGTGTATGAAATGCTGTTTTAGGAAACTGAGGGGGTAACACAAATGAATAAAAAAGTTTCTGCACTTGAGGAAATAAGATGCTCGTAGGAAGGACAAGTCATGGCTCATCGACACAAATATATTACTACGGTATTTCTCCAACTCATTTTGAAGTTTGAAATTTAAGGGAACATCTGAATATTCAGAATATGAGGACTAGAACTAGTTGGAGTTGAAACACTGGCATTCACTATGTTCACAATATATATTCTATACTTAGATTGTGGTGATGGTTACACAGCTCTGTCCATATACTAAAAAGAATAAATTCTTTAAATGGGTAAATGTTATGATATATGGATTAAATCTCAATAAAGATGCTTAAAAAGGGGTTAATAAACTCATGTATCTGGAGAGAGGGGAGGTAAGAAGGACAGAAATAAACTATGTCTCACCTTATAGCCCAGCTAAAGTATTTGTGAGTGCCTGCAGTTTCCGGTTGTGTACTTGTTTGCATATTTGCAAATGAAGATGATTCTACTCCCTTCATATCACATATGTGCTTACTATTAAACATCTTAAACTTTAACATGATTTAGACTATTTTCCTTAAAATTCAAATATGATATTTAAAACATTTTCCTGGATAACATCTCACCCCACTTTCTATTACTGATTCCATTCTTCCTTTAATCCATATTGATTATGAGGAAAGTATTTGACACCTATATTGACATATGAGTCAACTGGTTTAAAATGGAAGCTCTCTTGCTAGACTACTTGGGTTACAATCTGAATCTACCACTTAAAAACTGTGTGCTCTTGAGCAAGTTGCTTAACCTCTCGGTGTTTCAGCTTTTTCATCTGTAAAACAGAAATAATAATGACTCCTTCCTACATTGTAAAATTGGTGGGAAATGCCTGACACATAGCAAGCTCTCACAAATGTGAACTGTTACTGTAACATTTGGAGTCAATAATTTCTAAATATATGGCTTCCACGGTTAATTAGCTGAGTTAGGAAACTTGCTTTGGAAGGCGAAGCAGCCTTCTCAAAATCCCCAAATGACAAAAGCATTTAAACTTCAGCTAAAGACCTCATTCTGGGTCTCGGGCTGTGCCTCCAGGAGTTTCTCCGTCCCTCCCAGGAGATTCTGTAGTTCGGTTTTGTCTGTTTTGATCATTTGTTTGTTTTTGTGAGTTTCTTTCTTCAGAGTGATAATGCATAATCTTTTACATGCAAGTCAGAAAGAGAGAGGATAATTACATGGTTCTTTTCTGCACCATGAGGAAATAATGTATTCCTCAAATATAATCAGCAAGTTCCTATTACAAATCAAGCATAAACCTGCCACATTAACACTTTCAATATGACAAATAAAGCTTCTACTTCCCTATTCAAGTAGAAATGGCCATACGATTATAGAAAGAGAAGTTCAATAGAACAGGAAGAAATTAGATTTATTTAGTTGATCCTCCTACATAAATCATCCCCAAAACTGTCTACTTTGTTCTCGAAATCTCTTAGGATGGAAATGTAGTTTTCCTTGGCAACCTGTTTTAATTTCTTATAATCTGTATAGTTAAGTAGTTCTTTCTAAAGCAAGTACAGGAGTAAAACATTCAGCCACACTTCTATTTCTGGTTCCTTCTCTACACCAGCTATTTTTCTTCCATAAAAGTTGCCTTAATTTTATCACCATCTTTGTGAAATGTTCAAAGCCATTAATGCAAGAAAATTTTTATGTGAGCCATGAAATTCTAAAGTCCTTATGGATCTGTTCTTTGAGATATACTGAGTTTTTCCAATTTCTCTTACTGAAGAAACATCCTTAAATATTTATTCCAATTGGTGTATATCATTGAAAATATGATTATATGTTCAATTCTATATAATAGGCTTAAATATGACAGGAAGACTATTTCTACATATGCGTTAGCTTTCCACAAGTCATTTAGGTGTTAAGAAGTCAGGCAGAAAATGAAAACAATGAATTACTTACTAGCATTTCAAACTCTAAGAAGGCTAACCTGGTTATAAGCAAAAGAATATCAAATGGAAACAAATGTTTTTATATTAAAATGTAAAAATAATTATTTAAGTGAACAGAAGAAATGGTTAATAGAAAAGCAAGTGGGGTAAAAATCAGAAAATATCTTGAATATTTTCTAGAAAATATTCTGGGGTAGGAAATTAAGAGAAACATGGAAGTAATAACCACAATTTATTCAGCATATGTGAACTGAGCATCTACTATGTTCTGGGCACTGGAGATTCAGCATTGAGTAAAACAGGAAACGCGTCTTGATGGGATTTACATTCCAGGCACAAAAGTGGATAACGAAATAATAAACAAAGGTATATAAAATGTAATGTCAGGAACTTGACAGACACTTTGAAGAAGAAATAAATCCGGGTAAGGGGATAGAGTGAAGAGAGATACCACTTAACATAGGTGGTGAGGGGATGTTCTTTGAGGCGCTGTCATTTTAACAAAGGCATGAATAAAATGAGTTAAGCCATGCAAACATCTGCAAGGAGAGCATTTCAGGAACCCCAAAGAGCAAAGAGCCTCAAACGTCATCATGTTTAGAACTTAAAAAAAAAAAACAGCAAAAAAAGACCAGTGTGGCTGGAATTAAGTGAATCAGGAGGAGAGTGACGGAAAATGAGTTACGAGAGCTACCCAGGGGCTGGATCAGACAGGCCATGACAAAAATTTAGGGTTAAATTCTAAGTGAGAAGGAAATCACTGGGAGTTAGGAGCAAGTGAGTGACATGATAAGGATTCTGTTTTCAAAAGCATTACTCTCGTTGCTATGTGATTAAACAGACTTCAGTGATGTAAGACTGAAAGCAGGGAGACTAGCTAGAGCCTACTGAGTCAGTGCACGTAAGAGATGCAAGTCTATGATCTTGGCTGTGGGGACTGGAAGTGGTATTTGACATCTCTCTTGAAGGTACAGCTAGTAGAATTTCTAATGGTTTGTACAGGAGATCTAAGAGAACCAAAAGACAGGATTCAAGGGAAGCAGCAAGATTTTTGTTCTGAGCCACTAGTGAACTGATAGTGGTGTTCATTGAGTTGGGGAACAATGAAGGAGGGAGAGGTTTGGGAGGAAAAATAAAATGCTTGGCTTTGTTTAACATTATGGGAATGCATGAGGTCACCTAGGAAGTTGATGTAAATAGAGGAGAAGAGGAATCAAAACCTACTCTCAGAAAACATCAAGTAAACAATACAGTATTATAAACTATAGTCACCATGATATACATCAGATCCCCAGAGCTTATTCATCCTATAATTGAAGGTTTGTACACTTTGACCAACATTTCCCCATTCCCCCCAACTCTAGCCACCAGCAAGCACCATTTTACTCTCTGCTTCTATGAGTTTGACATTTTTAGATTTCACAAATAAGTGAAATCATACAGTATTTGTTTCTTAGCGTAATATCCTCCAGGTTCAAACCTATCACAAATGGCAGGATTTTCTTCTTTTTATGGCTGAATATATGCCATTGTACAAAAAATAGTAATTATGCATGGTAATGAATGTGGTCATTGATTTAATCATAGTAATAATTTCACAGTGTATATCAAGTAATCACATTGTACATCTTGAATATTACAATTTTTAGTTGTCCACTAAAAAATAAAATAAAAAAAAAGGAGAGAAGGGGTCTCAAAATTGAGCCCTGAGCTTTGGGCACTTCAAAATATCAGTATTTTGAAGATGAGAAGGGCCCAGTAATAGAGGCTGAGCCAGAGTAGTACTGAGATAGAAGAAGTAGGGCAGCATAGTATCCTAGAAACTAAGGGAAAAAAGTACTTCAAGAAGAAGGAATTTAAAATGAGAGATGAGCATTTATAAAGAGAATAATTCCATGAGCAAAATCTCTTAAAAAGCAATAAAAGGTAGAATTCACATTAAAAATATATAAAGACATCATTTACTTAAAAGAAAATACACTTCTATAGTAAGTCACCTATGCTTTAGAGTTAAAAAAAAAAGCATTTTATTTCTGTAAAATTAATGAAAAGTGAAGAATTTATTATTTTGTCTTTAATGAGAAAACTTCCAGAAAGTGTGTATTAAATATTATTTGGATCGACTTTTTGTCAATGTCTTAAGGAGGATAAAACAACTGTTATAGCTCTAAAACATTAATTTCTAAAATGGTTTTGTTCCCCATGTTGGATTTTTTAAAAAAATATTAATTAGTTGTCACTAAAGATAGTTGCACACAGGTGAAATGATGAAACATGGCCTAGAAACTTCCTCCCCATTGAAAGTGTAATAGCTTGTTCAAAAATTAATATTCAGTATTCTCAAAGGTGTCTTTCAGACTTCAAAGTGAGACTTTCTGGTGGTGGTGTAATTTGTATGAAAACTTGAGCAAAGTGGAATAGCTGGTAATATGAAATTAGACATATGTTAAATTACCATAATAAAAGATAAGCTTAGGGCAGGGGGCTGTTTGCTGTATGAGATCTTCGTGTAATTGTTCTCACTCTGCCCATGACAATTCTAAATTTCACTCTGACATGTTCTTTCTTCTGCCAGCGCAACAATGGAAAGCATATGGTATTTCTTCTTTTTATTTCTAAATTTTGAAAATCTTTATCACATTTTAGGCATAACAGTAAGTTGAAAATCGACTTCTTTCTTTCTTCTATTAAACATGGGTTTCTGTGTCGAAAATCTAGGTACAGGAAGGAATTGATCTGTTTTATTTTTCAAAGAATACTAGCTACGCAATCCATGACAGTATCTCTGGATTATTTCAAAGAGAGTAAATGGAACGCCAATGTTGTCGTGACATAGAATCAATACTTAATGGAGCTGTGAGAAAATACTGATGTTTTGGGCTCTCACAATGGTTACTTCTTAATTGTTTGCTGTTGTATTAAGCTGCTTAAACTCAGATATATAAACACTGCATTTTTATTGTCTATAGATGGACTGATATTTATTTTTTTACTTTGATGTCAGAAAGAATGGAGTAGTAAAAACAGAAGGAAAAGAAAGAAAAAGAAAAGAAGGAGAGAAAAGAAAAGGAGAGGCGAGAGGAGAGTAGGGGTAGTAGAACAATACCAATTTGGGGAAAAATGGTTTAAAAACATGGAAAACAGTTATCAGGATTAATGATGCCTTGAAATGCAACCCTAGTCAGCACCTATTAAATTAATAGTGCCAACATTAAATGGCACATAAGGTCAAATTTGCCACCAAGATGGGAAGTATAATAGAAACATTCATTAGTCAACACGCTTGCTTCCAACATCCAATTGCTTCTGATAATTCAAATGTAGCTGTACCTTTTCCTTGGTAGAAACCTAAGGAATTCCAAGGAAAGCTCTTTGTCATCCCTGATAATATGACGTCAACTGGAATTTCTTTTCTTTGCCAGGAACTGTCCCCCATCTTCCACTGTTCCCCAGTGACTGGGATATACAGCCACATGTGACTGTGACTCAGTAACTTAATAATTTAAAGTAAGATATCTCCTTTTGCCTAAGTTTTCTTGTTGGTAAAATTCACATAATATCAGCTTCTACTTCAAACGGTTATTATGGCTATTAAGTTAATTAACGAGGGCAAGATGCTGTAAATTGTATCTGGCACATTTTAAGAACTCGATGAATATTAGTTATTAATCCTAAATCATGAAGAAGAACCACCTACTTCCGACGAACTTTATGTTCAAGACTGAAACTTACTTTGAACATTAGCTTTCTCTGATGGAATTGTTAAAAGTATTAGCTCTAATATTTGGGCCAGAATTTAGTACTTTGTTCTTTTATAACTCCATCACTATAAAATTTAAATCACTTAATAGGGCCACTAGAATCAATGTATTTTCTTGTTTGCTTCCCATTAGGGCCATTGTTTAACCTCATCAGAGTGTCTGCATTAAACTATAAATTCCTAGAAAGCGATATTAGGCCTGTTCTTAGAAATTTTCATTGTATATTTAGGAAGTCCGTGCAGTCGGGTTTGACAAACAGTTTGGGTAATGCTGTTGCAAAAAATATAGGTGATGCGTTTGCCATAAGGAGAAACTGCTGAAAGCACAAATACGGAGCTGCAGCCATTTTCCCCCAATAACATTACTTTACTTTGTGAGAAATGTGTTTAAATACACATTATTGATGCTTGTTTGTTCCATATGATTTTCACGTCAAGATGATTACAACTTTCTCTTCACATTTGTACTCCCTTTCAATAAGAAGAGAGTTCTTTGACATCTATTTACTCTCAGAATATCATTCCTTTTTCCAAATGTGCCTCACCCAAATATTTCTCATGTCATTCCTACTTTCCTTTCACACTTCAGAGTTTGAAAATATTAATAGTTATTTTACATGTTGACTACATGAATCATTAAATGAATTCTTAGGAAGGCATAAACTTAGGAAAAAAATTGTGGCTAAAAGTCATAAATAATGAATAACTATTAAAAAGTAAATCAATGTCATGTTTGCACTTATATTATTTAATTAAAATCTTAATTTATTACAATGTTATTGCCTGTCAGGGGAGATAATACACTTAAAAATTCTTCCATTTAGGGTTCATACTCAATCAATATTTAGATATAATGCCAGTCCTCCAGAAAGAATATTCAAGCTAATGAATAGTAATCAATCATGATAGAGATATACTGAGAATGCTAGATAACTAATTTGCTAATAATTGTTTTTTTTCCATGAGTGCCAGTAAGTATTTCAAGACGGTTACTTCCATGGCCCCAGAACAGCAACATACCAAGTGTGGTGTGGTGGAAGCCATCTGGCCAGTGCAGACAATAAGACAGGTACGTTGTCTATAGACAATTTTAAAATAATAATAAACCATATAAAAATGAGTCTTTTTATTGCTTTATTCCATGCATGGGTAATTCAAAACAATATCCAAGATAAGACATTCCTCCCTGATAACACTTTTTGTTCAACTGGTTCTAAACAAATGCTACAGCCACCACCGAGTTTTAGCAATTATATGTAAGCTTTAAATTAGCACCTTTATGTTACGTATCCTTTAATAAATGTAGCGTTCTACAGGGAAATTAATTTAGAAAATTCTCAATTATACAGCTGGCCTCTGACACATGTAGATGCACCTGTATGCATTCCTTTTGAAAATAATTTCCTAAGAATTCAGAATTGTTCACATTTGCTTAAGACATAATTTTTGGCTTTGTCCCCTGTGGTAATATATAATGCTTAGTTTGAACAGTAGGTTCAAAATAAATAATAATAATGGTACAATTTTTAGAATAAAGAAACCAATCTTGAATTACTTGAATTCTATCATTCTATGTGACTGCTTGGCATATCCATTTGTGTTGTAAAATTTTCAAAAACAGTAAAACAATGAGAATGATAGCTGCAAGGCGTAATGTTTTTATTTGGTAAGTGCAAGTTTTATTTCATACATTAACTATTTTAATGAATTTGAATAAAGTTCAAATTTAATGTTCTTCCAAAAAATTTAGTTGTTTTAAAATTAAAGAATGAATTAGAAAAAGTATTACTGATTATTTCATGATACTTACTGAAAATAATCAAGACATAATAAATATATGTCTTGATTTCCTCCTTGCACATATTAAACTGTATATGGTTCAAGTGTCAGAGATACTTGTTTCCAGCAAATTTTCCTGGACACTACTCTGAACAAACTGATGTGCGCACTCATTAAATATTGGCGTTTGACTGATAATAGTTTTCTGTGGGCCTTTTGCCTAATGATATTAAGACAGAGTTCCCAATTTGTACATGTAGTGATTTACTGTTCCTGTTGTAGCCATAATGATCGAAAATGCTTTTCCACTATCATTTAATTAGCCGAGCAATCCTAGTAGAAATTAGTCTTAAAAATGTACCAGCAGAGAAAAGATTGAGAGCAGCTATAAGGAACTTTGCACCAAGACTGGACAACTTTAATGGTATAGCACTGGTATTAAACACTATCAATAATAGGAGTAATCCTTTACCAAAAAGGATTAGAACTGGAGGTCCCGCAGGCTTTCAGGGCTTGCATTCCCTATTTGTGTAACGAAGATGCTGGTCTAACACATGTGAAATATTATTTCTAGTTCTACGACTCTATTTTCTTTCCAAATGGATGGCCTAAAAGAAAGTGGCCCTGAGGATAAACATGTTGATAAATATTCTAGAATGAATGGAAAGCTATTCAAAAACAATAATGAAAATCTGGCTTGATTAACTATGTATTAACTATGGTCATAGTTTAATTCTTCTAAGTCCCATGCATAGTACAGACATAACCTTGTTTAATTGTGCTTCACTTTATTGCACTTTGTAGGTATCACGTTATTTTTACGAACTGAAGATTCGTGCAACCCTGCATCAAGCAAGATTGGCAGTGCTATTTTTCCAAAAACACATGATCGCTCCATGTCTCTGTGTCACATTTTGGTAATCCTCACAATATTTCAAACTTTTTCATTCTTATATCTGTTACGGTGATCTGTGCTCAGTGATCTTTGATATTACTATCGTAATTATTTTGAGGTGCCACAAACTATGCCCATATAAGATGAGGAACTTAGTAAGTGTTGTCTGTGTTCTGACTGCTCTACCAAATGGCCCGTCCTCTACCTCCCTCCCTATCCTCAGGCCTCCCTATTCCCTGAGGCACAACAATATTGAAATTAGGCTAATTAATAACCCTACAATGGCCTCTATGTGTTCAAGTGAAAGGAAGAGTCCTACATCACTTTAAATGAAAAACTAGAAATAATTAAGCTTAGTGATGAGGAAGGCATCCCGAAAACTGAGACAGGTTGAAAGCTAGGCCTATTGTGCCAGTTGGCCAAGTCATAAATGTAAAGGAAATTAAAAGTGCTATTCCAGTGAACTAATGACATAAGGAAGTGAAGCAGCCTTATTGTTGATCTGGAGAAAGTTGTAGTGGTCTGAACAGTAGATCAAACCAGCCACAACATTCCCTTAAGCCAAACCCTAATCCAGAGCAGAGCCCTAACCCCCTTCAATTCTATGAAGCCTGACAGAGGAGAAAAACTGGAAGCTAGCAGAGGTTGGTGCGCGAGGTTTAGGAAAGAAACAGTCTCCATAACATAAAAGTGCAAAATGAAGCGGCAAGTGGTGATGCAGAAGCTACAGCAAATTATTCAGAAGTTCTAGTTAAAATAACGGATGAAAGTGGCTACATTAAACAGATTTTCAATGTAGTTGAAACAGACTTATATTAGAGGAAGATGCCATCTAGGACTGCAGTCTCCGACCCCCAGGTCACCGACCGGTACCAGTCCGTGGTCTGTTAGGAACTGGGCTGCACAGCAGGAGGTGAGCAGCCGGCAAGGAAGCCAAGCATCATCTGTATTTACAGCCGCTCCCTACTGCTCGCGTCGCCGCCTGTGCTGTCAGTCACTGTCTCCCATCACCCCCAGATGAGACCATCTAGTAGCAGGAAAACCAGCTCAGGGCTCACACTGATTCTGCATTATGGTGACTTGTATAATTATTTCATTATATATTACAATGTAATAATATAAATAAAGTGCATTATAAATGTAATGTGTTTGAATCATTCTGAAACCATCAACCCACCTCCCCTGCCAATCTCCTAGTCCATGGAAAAATGGGTTCCATGAAACCGGTCCCTGATGCCAAAAAGGTTGGGTGGGGACCATTGATCTAGGACATCCATCACTAGAGAGGAGAAGTCAATGTCTGACTTCAATGCTTCAAAAGACAGGCAAAATCTCTTGTTAGGGGCTCTTGCAGCTGGTGTCTTTAAGTTGAAACCAATGCTCATTTCCTATTAAAAAATCCTAGGGCCTTTAAGAATTATGCTAAATTTACTCTGCTTATGCTCTATAAATGGAACAACAAAGTCTGGATGACAGCAATCTGTGTACAGCATTGTTTACTGAATATTTTAAGCCCACTATTGAGACCTGCTTCTTAGGAAGAAAAAAAAATTCTTTTCAAAATATTACTACTCATTGACAATGCACTTAGTTACTCAAGAGTTCTGATGGAGACGTACAGGACATTAATGTTGTTTTCCTGTCTGCCAATACAACGTCCATTCTGCAGCCCCAGATCAAGGAGTAATTTTGACTTTCAAGTCTTATTATTTATGAAATACATTTCATGAGGCTACAGCTGCCAAAGATATCGATTCCACTGATGGATCTGGGCAAAGTAAATTGAAAACCTTCTGGAAATGATTCACCATTCTAGATGCCATTAAGAACGTTTGTGATTCATGGGAGGAGGTCAAAATATCAACATCAACAGGAGTTTAGAAGGTGATTCCAATGGTCATGGATGACTTTGAAGGGTTCAAGACTTCACTGGAGAAAGTAACAGCACATGTGGTGGAAATAGAAAAAGAGTAAGAATGAGAAGTGGAGACTGAAAATGAGACTGAACTGCTGCAATCTCATAATAAAACTTGAATGGATGAGCAGTTGCTTCTTACATAATAGATGAGCAAGGAAAGTAATTTCTTGAGATGGAATCTAATCCTGGTAAAGATGCTGAGAACATTGTTGAAATGACAACAAAGACTTTACAACATTACATGAACTTAACTGATAAATCAGTGGCAGGTTTTGAGAGGACTGACTCCAATTTTGAAAGAAGTTCTACTACTGTGCGTCAAATGCTATCAAACAGCCTCTCACGCTACATAGAAATCTTTTGTGAAAGGAAGAATCAATCGATGCACCAAACTTCATTGTTTTCTTATTTTAAGAAGTTGCCACAGCTGCCCCACCCTTCAGCAAACACCACCCTGATTAGTCAGCAGCCATTAACATTAAGGCAAGACCCTCCACCAGCAAAAGAATTAAGACTTGGTGAAGGC
>NW_012148485.1:2310066-2311951 GCF_000956105.1 Propithecus coquereli
AATTCTTAATATAATCAATATCCACAGATAAAATCCACATAAACAAAAGCTCTGCAGGGCACTTGGTAACTTTTAAGAATATAATACACCCACAATTGTCCAGATAATTTCTTTCTATTTTTAGTAGAGACGGGGTCTCGCTCTTGCTCAGGCTGGTCTTGAACTCCTGACCTCGAGCTATCCTCCCGCCTCAGCCTCGCAGAGTGCTGGGATTACATGCGTGAGCCACCACACCCTGCCAAGTTTTTTTAATTTCAAGAATGTAAGGTATTTGTAGTCTGAAAGATTTTTTAGAGAACCTACTACAGAAAGCGATGCTTTTTACTAGTCAACCATTTTAACAGCTAAATTTTATAACTTAAGGAATTTCAGCATTTTTTTCATTTTGCAAAAATGAAATATTACAGTACTTAAAATTTTTTTATTTGAAACATAAGACCAGAGAGCTAATATCTTTTTTAAAGTATGTATAGCTATATACAGTGCACTTGAGATTGTAGAATAATTTTCTTTTCTTATTGAATGGATGCTCCCTGAAATCCTCCCATTTTACGGATGAGAAAATTGAGAATCTCTGTCAACTAATGGCTTTGTTTTTTTTCTCTCTGAACAACTTAAAAAAAAAATCAGAAAAAAAACTTGCATAGATTTCCACACCATTCTACATTTACCCACCTATGAGTAACTGCGACCCACATCATTTCTTTACCTGTGCAGCAAAATTCCTTGAAAGAGACGTTTAGATTTTCTGTCTCCAATTCCTCTCCTCCTCTCTCTCTTAAACCCACTCAAACCTTCACCTCTGCCACTCCACCACAATTGCTGTTGTTAAGATCAACAGGGATTTCCCTGTTACCAAATCCAATGGTCCTTTCTCAGTCTTCATCTGGTTTGATTTTTTAGCACAATTTGACACAGTTAATCTTTCCCATTCCTTGTTACCATGATTTTTTCTAGCCTTTGAATACCACACTCTCCTGGGTTTCTGTCATCTCACAGGTTACTTCTTCTCAGGCTCCTTTGTAGATTTCTCTTTTTCCAAAAATCTCTTAATATTCTAGTGCTGTCTAGCCTAGTTGTTAGCCTATTCTCATTTCTGTCCACATTCACTCCATTGGTAAATGTAGGAAGTCTCAGAACTTCTAATATCAAGTATATTCCAACAACTCACACAATTGTATCTAAGTTCAGACTTCTTAACTCTACGCTCATATATCCGACTCTTAGACATCTCAAATCCAACATCTCTGAAATTGAATTCCTAATCTTCTCTTCCAAATCTTACTGTTTCTCATTTTAATTGATGCCAACTCTTCTAAGTGCTCAGGCCAAAAACTTTGCAGTACTCTTTAAATCCTCTCTGTTACAATATTTGTCAGTAACTGCTGTTGGCTCTGCCTTCAAAATGCATCCATAATCGACTCCTTTTCACCATCTCCAACACTACTACTTTGTTTCTCACTTATACAAATGCAATAGTCTCCTAACAGATAAAAAGTCCAGAGTACCTGGGCATATAGGTGAAGGAAGAGAGGTGATATCAGAGAAAAAGGCCAGTGAGAGATTCTTTTAGAGCTTTTAGATAAACTACCTGGATGTACACCATCTGAGTGATGGGCTCACTTTATAACTTTGAGTCAAGCAGTACAAAAACAATCCATGCAACCAAAACATTCGTACCCCCATAATATTCTGAAATCTAAAAAAAAGTTAGAAATAGATGGCTAAATGAAAATGTTTGTATATGATAAAGGACACCATAAATAAAAAAACAAAAGACAACAGAAACTAGTAGATTGGAAAATACAACTTCTATAGCAGATAAAAGGTCGCTATCTGTCATATATATGGCTTACAGTGTGATTTTAAAAACCTGCCTAATACA
>NW_012148485.1:2312277-2314005 GCF_000956105.1 Propithecus coquereli
TCATTTACTAAGTTAGGGGAGATTTGTTTAATATAGTTTCAAAGCATTTTTAAGCATATAACACAAAGGCTATTTTTTAATTCTCATTTAAATATCCTATAGGTTTAAACTATATAAACATGCATAAGCTCATGAAAATTGAAAATTTAGAAATTGTTTTCATAAACCTAAAATGTTTCTCTGCTTTAAAAATTAATTCCTTACCCATATCTTGGACATATTGATAAATTACTTCCCCCAAACCTACAGTCATAGAGCTGGAAGTGTTTATAATGTTTATCATTCCTCAAATATTTGGCTAACCTATGTGCCAAAAATTCCAGAAAAAGGAAACTCACCTACCCCAACGACTCTAACACCAAACTCAAGTTTTAAACCTATCCAATCATTAAAGCACTCTTCCTCATATTGAGCCAAAATCTACCTCCTCGGGTCTTTATCTAATAGTCCCGATTCTGCCCATCTGTGGTAGATAAATAGTGTCTAATCTAGGACAAACAACATTTGTCACTTTTGGCACCACTTTTAATTCTTCAACTCACAGCAGACATTACCAACTGATGTCTGTACCCTTTCTTGCCGATACAGCAGGCTTCACAATCACACTCAACAGCATTCCTGGCAGCCACTACAAATCAAGAGAAGATAAAACTAATCCCTTCAAATCAAAGAAACATTTATTGAATGCTTATTATGTTTTTGCGTTCATTCAAGGAATTCACGATCTACACTTGTATGGAGATGATTATAAAACAACCACATAAATATTATGATAAAAGGAAGTATAAAATACTTGAAAGCATAGGAAAGGGGGGGTTGTCTGGACTAGATTAAACAGGTTAAGGAAGAGTTGCCTTCTTGCTGACAGCTCTTCAGTTGAATAGTTATTATAGATCTCTTCAGTTTTTTCCAGGCCAAATGCTTTTAGTATCTTCAAGCTCATGTGCTAAAGGAGAATATTAGCATATTACGGAAGGATTTCTAATCCATTTCTACATAAAAGGCACTTACAACTCATACATAATTAAGGCTAGAAAATAGTTGAGAAATGACTATACAGTTTTAACGTGAAAGTATAAATCCAGAATTGTATCCTCAGCCAAGAGTTCCTTCTACAATCAACAGAGTGACACTGACAGCTACACAAAAGATAGGTAATCAGCACATGGAAGCTTTTCTTTAAAAACATACATACATACAAACTGACAATGAAATCTAGCCAACCAAGAAATTAGTCAGACTAGCTCAACAATGGAAGATAGTGATAAATAAAAAATATATAATGGTGAGCACTGACTCCATTTAAATACAGACATTAAGCAACTGTGAGTTCGGTAAAGTGATAACTTTTTCCTCTTTCCAGCAGAGAAGCAGTGGACACTTTGCATAACTGAAACAGTCAAAAACATATCGATGCCAATTCCCTATATCATCATAGTCATTTTCTTAAATTTATAGGTTAACTTTTTCTTTTTATGAAGAAACACTCATTTTAAGGTCAATGATGCCTTCAATTTTACTTCTGTTCCTTCTATTTCAGTTATACTAAAGTAAAAGTTAAATCAACAATTTCTGTCTTTATATAAAAATGTATCAACCCATTTTCAAAAATCATTCCTTCTATCTAAATTTTTTTCTTCCTTTCTGCATATGTATTGGGAGTTGTATATATGAAATATAGTCAGAGGAGGTGGGTAACAATAATTTTTAGAAGGTCAGACTTTGGGA
>NW_012148485.1:2315701-2318556 GCF_000956105.1 Propithecus coquereli
AAAAAAAAAAAAAAAAGAAAGAAAGAAAGAAAATGTCAGAAAAAAACAAATTATATTTATTATTTCATAGGCTAGGTTTCCAGCCTTTGATTTTTTTTCTAGGAATCTGGCAAGATAAGTTAGTTGATAGTATTTTAATCAATTGTTTGATGACATAAGGGAAATAAAAAACTCCAAGAACCTTTTTAGCACTGGCCAAAAATAGAACAAGTTGTTAAAAATACTGGAGCATAGCTACTTGAAAATTATCTTAGCATTTTGGACTTACAGAAGGTCAAGCATGAAAACATTGTCAAATAGTCTGTGGAAAGCCAACCAAAAGGAGAATTCTTTATGTGAAAAGAATTATTGTACTGAGAGTGAAATAAATCCATTTATTAGTTTGCTTAATAATCTTCTTGAAAATTTTGTTTTATTAACACAAAGATTTAACATCTCTAACAATAAAAATTTAAATGCTCTTCTGCTTAAAAATTCACAAAGTATGGGAAAAGGATGATGCTCATTGTTGGCAAGGGTTTAACAAAACTAACCAACGCAAAATTACAACTGATGTCATCGTATTGTGGAGCTAAATCAAGGACTGATTTGACACATGCAAGTTCTACTTATATAAATACACAAAAGGGAGAAGAAACAATAACATTACTACTTTCAGGATACCCCTCCTCTTAGTGTATCTGGGTCCCAATTCCTGTGGTAATGCAGGAAAAAATGGAAGCCGGTCTGACATGGAGAAACTGAGGCAATTCCATAAGTCTCATTTGTCCACTAGTGCCTAGGAGCCATCAAAGCATTCTTATGATCAGCATGTAAGAGAACATTCTGCCCGAATCTTTTATAAATCAAAACCATATTTTCTTATTGTAATAAAAAAACATTTTTAAAAGAATATCTATTCTTTTTCTCATGGAGGAGGGAGGAGGGGACGGGTATATGCATACACAAAGAGTGCAATGCGCACCACCCGAAGAATGGACATATTTGAAACTCGGACTTGGGGGGGAGGGGGGGCAAGGGCAACATACGTAACCTATGCATCTGTACCCCCATAATATGCTGAAATAAAAAAAAAATTCCTATAAAAAAACAAAACAAAAAAAACCATTTCCTTATCATCCTCCAGTACCATAGCAGCTGGTGAGATTATCTGAGTTTGATTTACAAAAGCATTGGCTCATTTTGACATAGAGTGCCTATTCATGAATATTGAAAAAAATTTCCTGATGAAGCCTGATTTTCTTCACAACTTGTCCCCTAAGGTTTTACTTGGATCCTCACCCAAGACTGTCTTCAGCAGAATGGAAGAACGTGGCCTCTATAATACCCTAGGTGTTAATTTTGTGTACAGTTTTCAAACTTACATCTTTAGAGGCTGGGCTTGCTTTCTTAACTTAATACTATGCAGAGCCCAATATACAGGACAGATGAAAGTGGAGCTGATTTGTTAAAAGCAGAGTGAGAAACCAGCGCCCTCCGTGTTTGAAGGTCCACTTTCCTCTGGTAAAGTCCTGAGGCACATCCATTGAATCTTAAGGACGAGGAGAACGCAGTTAAAATACCAAAGAACTGGGGAAAAGGTAAAACAAAATGCTCTAAGTCAAGGGCAAATGAAAGGCTGTCAAAAATAGAGAAGCTAGAGGGCTGTTAACACAACTGCTAATGGGGCCTCCTAGAACCAAGATGCTGACAATGTTAGGTTCGGCCCTGGGCTCTAGAGTTCTTAAATGTGAGCCCCAAGAGAGCCCTCCTGGTAGGACCTTTTAAATTGTCCTTACCATTTAATTGACTGTTTCTGGGAAAGAGAAGGAAAGCTAAGAAAAACCTTAAAAATTCTAAATATTTAAGATAAACCTGTATTTTATTTGTACCCGAGTGTATGTATATTTCATTAAATTTTGATGTAAGTATTATCTATCATTTACTTTGTTATGTGTCAGACCGTGCTGCTATAATAGAATAACACAGACAGGATAATTTAGAAAGAACAGAAATTTATTTCCCACAGCTCTGGAAACTGGGAAGTTCAAGATCAAGGTGCCAGCATCTTGTGGGAACTTTTTGCTGTGTCTTCACATGTCAGATGGCAGAAGTGGTGAATTCACTCCCTCAAGCCCTTTTTATAGCAGCATGAATCCATTCATTAGAGCAGAGCCCTCATAACCTAAACACCTCCAAAAAGTTTCCACCTCCCAAAACTGCAGCACTGGGGATCGCGTTTCCAACACATGGATTTGGGGGGACACATTCAGATCATATCAATATGCAATATTGTTAATTCATTAAGCATTAATCCACTTTTAATAGTTTCTCCCTCTGTAAAATAGTTAGCCTAATCATTTGGTAGATAAATTAAAAATTGTAAGTGCCAAGGTACTTGAAAGTATTCTACCCAATTCCCCTTAATTGCCTGGCCATTAATAATGGTTTTCCTTGGTTTAAATATTTCCAGTTCTTATCCTATCATATTTTTTAAAGGAATTTTGCAGCAGAAAAAGGAAAGCCAATATTCTGTTAAGAAACGGCAGCAGAGTGCAAAGAGAGATCATGAATGCATTTTTTGAAATCTAGACATAACTATGTGAAAGATTTTAAATTTTCCTCTGCTGGGCAAGAAAGAGATAAGCTTTCCCTCATTTTTCTGATCTTGAGACTAAGCCAAAGTTCTCTTTCTTTCCATCCTAACCAAGCTGAATTCCCTCCTAGCCACAATAACCAATACAAGAAGAGGTTATGGGAATTCATATTCAATTCTGACAGAAGACCTGTGATTGACCTTGGAAATGACTTTCCCATACAATCAATGAGATAAAGAGTGTCAGTTTCAATAGTATCATAGCAGTATCATGTGAGTT
>NW_012148485.1:2319911-2334582 GCF_000956105.1 Propithecus coquereli
ATACTTCTTAGATTCTTTATAGTCCATGGGAATACGTTTATCTTACATATGTAAAACATTAGAAATGTCCACTTGTCCAAAGTGAGTGTGAGACTTCCATGAACACAACACTGGTGTGAAGCCTTTCTAACACTTGTGAGCAAACGTTTATGGTTCTCCATGGAACTTTTGACCTCTTATAATTAGCGGTCAGTCCTTGCTTTTAAAGCACACAGTAGATTTAATATCTTTTTCATTGTACATATTATAGTTTGTGTGTCCATGTCTGAGCCCGCCATTAGACCATGAGCTCACTGGCGTCAAGAATCATCTTCGTTGTCTCTTGACCCTCACAAGCAGCATAGTATCGGATGCGGAGTTTGCCAGTACTCAGAAACACAAGTGCAGAACAAGAGTTACAATGGAAAATATACACCATGAGAAGGTGCTTTGAGAATAAAAAAGAACACTGGATGTAAAGTTTCTCTTTTTCTCTCTGTGCTCAGATGGGGATTTATAGTAGTCTTTCCAGATCCACTGAGGCTGAAGACACCTTCCTTTCTCATAAATGGTCTATCAGGCTTCCTATGCTTTGGAGTTAGAAGAGGGTAAGGTTCAGCTACCTACACCACCTGGAACAGATCCACGTTTCTGTAGGGAAACAGCAAGGTCTATGACTTTTCCTCACAGAACTCCTCCACACTAATAACCTAATCCCACCCCTTTATTTTTTGTATAATAAAATAAACTAAGATGAATTAGGGGCAAGGGGAGGAAAAAGCATCACCACCACCACTGACTTTGCCTACATTTTTTTGTTTTAGCAGCAATAAGGTATAAATATATATTAAAATCACCTTGGAGGAAGAGCTGACAGCTCCCCAGAAACAAACAAACAAAAAAATAGCTCCCCAGAAAACATCTCTAAAACTTGCTTCCTGGTAGTTATCTTGACAATCTCAATATGAAATACACCCCCTCAACTGACTGAAATTTTTTTAAAGTATCGAGGATAGCTGTCAGTTTAAAGTTCACGCCCACTGGCTCTGTATCCAAGTGACAAAAATGCTACCATCTTAAAAATAGGTGACAACATCTCTGGTCTGAATAACCCTCATTAGATGCAGAAGAACAGAACATAACACAGAAATTACATATGAAATATTTATTAAATGATAGTAAATAAAATAACGAACGAACAAACTTTAAAACAACCCATTTATATCAATCAAATGGATAATCTACAAAGGTGAAAACATGGCAAAATATAAACAATTGTAAAAAAAATTCCAAGTTATCATTGGCAATAAAATCTAACTAATTTACTTACTATTCTAAGCCTCTTTAAAAATTGCCATGTAACTAGGTTAGAAACATAAATATTGCTAAAATTTACCTTCAAGAACATTAGTTATCATTTATCCTAATTATTGAAGTGAATACATGCACTTTTTTGTTTTTTACAAATTTGCAAAAAAACATAAAAGAAGTACTGCTAAAAGATATATGTAAATTCTTATCTGTTTGCAAGTGTCCTCTGTGCCTCATTTTTCAAAGGAACACTCTTCCCCATTTCTCTTTAAATCATGTACATGCCATTATGTTTTTGATGCCCACCTACCAAGTCTTTTTTCATGTAGCAACATTCTCACATGATGAAACTCCAAGGTATTTTCACAAAAATCTTAAGATAAAACAACTATTGTGTGTTCCTTTTGTCTTGCATAAAAATTTACTGCCTTAGATGATTTTTTTATTATTATTTCAGCATATTATGGGGGTACAGATGTTCAGGTTACGTATGTTGCCGTTGACTTCCCCCCACCCCGAGTCAGAGCTTCAAGCGTGTCCATCCCCCAGACGGTGCGCATCGCACTCATTATGTATGTATATACCCATCCCCTCCTCCCCCCTCCCACCTGTCCGACGACCAATAAATGTTATTCTTATATGTGCACTTAGGTGTTGATCAGTGAAACCAATTTGCTGGTGAGTACATGTGGTGCTTATTTTAAAATAACTGACTCTTGTCTATTTTTCGTAAGTAATGGAAATCCAGAGCCATCTAAAGTGACCTGTAGAGGTGTAGAATAATGCAGTTTTAAATTAAAACTTTGTGCCCACTTATAAGTAAAATAGAATAAATTATATCCCTCCAAAGGTCTGATATTTATCAGAGATATAGCTTCTTTTGTAATTTCCTAATCGTGATTTTTATTGCTAGTTATATAAGACAATAATAAACGTAAAGCACTGTCCACAATGGATCAAATTACAATTGCTATAAGAAAAAAAATGATTATACTTATGTATTTTATGAGAAAATTATTCTCTGTATTGCCATCTCTTTTTAAATAAAAACTTCTTTGAAGTATTCTATTTAGGGACTGCAGAAAAGAATAATCAGCTTTGCAATCTGATTGTAACAAGGAAAAATACTATCATATGCAATAACCAGAAAAATGAACTATTATGGTATGTTTTTAAATGCTCTATTCAAACAAATCCTACACCAGTAGCATTACCAGCAAGGACTCTTAAATGTTTTCAAATTTTCTTAAATAGGGAAACAAAAATCATAAATTCTTTAAATTAGCAAATTGTTAGCAAAAAGAATATTGTGCTTCAATATCTCACCTGCATGATAAACACAAATTCATGTTACAAATCAATAATGTAACACGTATGAAGTTACATTGATAAAACTTCACATAACACTCAGCTGTCCACCAGATACATGAATTTTGACTCTATAAACATCTCGAGTGACCCACCTACTTTCCTAGATTTATAAGAATCCATTTCCCCCATCAAAGTCTTTTTATTTTTACTAAGCCCAAGAAGAATAAAGCACTAATGAGGAAAGGTCAGTAAGTGGTACACAGATCTTTCTAGGTGACACAAGGAATTAAATGTCTGACTCAGACAGTGTGCTCAATAAATATCTGTTGATCACATGAAAAAACACGCAATCAGGACAATAAGCAGAACTGACTATATAAAATAGAAGGCCTCCATTTAAAAAAAAAAAGTTTTCCTACTCTTCCTACTATGGGAAGCATCATTTAGGTCAACAAACTCCTGCTGCAAACTCCTGATGTAAAGTCATTGATTATTCCCAGCTCAGTGATAATTAAAAAACAATCAGTGATAATAAATTTAGTCAAATCAACAACTGGTTGAAATGAACCTCAGTGAATAGGAGATTTAACAGGAAGACAGAAAGAAGTTTATGTGTTAGGGCCTAGACAGACCTCAGCTCATGAATGTCTTTTCTTTATTTCATTTCCCCTTTAAAATGATTACTTATCATTAATGATTAACAATGGTAGAAATCATTATCAATGACTACCACACTTACAAGAACTTCTAGATTCTATTCCCTTGAAGAGCTTCAGTATCCTATTCAGAAGTTTCACATAAAATCTACTCACTTTAAAGGGTATAATAACTGTGATTAAAAGTAATATAATGCCATTCATACCCTTTTGTTCTATTGTGTTAAATGTCCCTAGAATAAACTATTATAACTTTCCACCATTATGTTGATAGATAAGGTTATAAAAGTATAGGATATAACAAATCAAGGTTAGGAAAAATGAAACAAGAAATGGATCTTTATATTCAAGTACAACTAGCAATCACTCTTTGTTTTTACTAAGCCTAGAGTGACACAGAGAATTTTGTAGGGAATGGAACTGTTACATATCTTGATTGTCATGGTGGTTACATAAATATATCATTTGTCAAAACTCAGAGAACTGTACACTAAAAGAAGTCAATTTTTCTGCATGTAAATTATACCATAATAAAAAATTTAAAGAATAAAAGAGGACTTACAGAAATATAAAATATGTTTATTAAATTTTTAAAATATAAAGGATTGGCTAAACAGCATATTTTGATATATCTGAGGACAAAAAAGGTAAATTAAAAGATAAATAATGATTATGCAGCAAAGGACAAGGACAGTTAACTTGAAAGAGATATTAAAAAACACGTAACACAAATGGAAATTCTACTAAATGAATCATTAGAACTTTAGGAGAAGATTCTAGAGACAAAAGGAAAGTGGAACATTTGAACATATAATGACTGAGAATTTTTCAGATGATTAAAATACTAATTTTCAATTTGAAGTTGTAGTAAAAAGCAGAAGATAATAACCAGAGAGAAAAGATTAATTTCCCACAGATATACTTTTCAATAGCATAAATGGAAACCCAAAGAGAGTAAACTGCTAACTTCAAAGTTCAAAGAGTAAAAATAACTGTCAACCAGAATTATATACCATGACATACTATACCAAAAACACTATCTTTCAAGAGAATGTTCAGATAAACACATATTCAGACAAGCAAAACAGATTCTACCAGCAGCCCATATATTAAATACTAAAGGAATTTCTAATGAACAAACTTCAAGAAAAGGCAGAATTATTCCAGAATGCAAGTCTCAGATGCAAGAAAGAATGTTGTGAAAAGACAGTGATAAACATGTTGTTTTATCTAAACAGACACTGACTATATAGAAAAATCATAGGAATGTCTTATTTACTTAATATAAACAGCAAAAAAAAAAAAATCCAGAACTAAAATGCTAGAATGAATAGAAAATAAATCTGGTGGGGAAGGTTTTAAGTTAAAATATTGTAAGAATATTTTATTGTTTCAGAGTAGGATAAAAATTTTGATTAACCACGTTTTATTAGAGTAAATATTCATATTAAAATAACTAAAATGCAAACTAAAAGAACAGAATATAGAATGTATATTGCAATCTAGAAGGAAAATGAATTTAAAAATCAAAGTTCAGTTAATAGGAAGGAAAGAGGAGAACGAAAAAATATGGCACAGATATAATTAACAAAATATGTGATAGAAACCTAAGTATATAAAATATCAAAGTAATTATAAATGGAATAAATTCTCTGATTCCTCTACTACAGGTTGGAGAGGATACATCATTCTGGAGTCAAAGTCAGCTTGTCTAAACTCCTCACAGGAGATGTGACCGCCCAGTACTTTGCTGAAAGGGACACGTTGTTCTGTGCTGGCCGACTACCTGAAGAGGATCTGAAGAGGTATATTGATAGGGATTACAATGAATTTGTAGATCACTTTGGGTAGTATAGACATTTTATTTTCAAATAATAAAGAGTTCAAGAAAGATATGATGATTCTATAACATCACCATTGTTTTGGATCATTTGATTTTTTTGTTGTTGTTATCCATCCTTAGTATCCTTTATGAGAGCTGGAAAATGTAATTTTTGTTTGTGTGTTTGTTTAAGCTAGGAACATTACAAAAATATCATGAATCTATTAATAAGAGAATTGTTTCAAACACACATTAAAATATCTCTTGATTGATATATAACCAAAAGAAACCCAATAAAACATCATCATCTCATGGTTTGTATCACACCAGCAAGCATAATGAGGCAATATAGACTAATCTACATGTAAACCAAAATCTTTATCAGAAGAAGGTCCAGAGAGTACTGAGTTAGAACTAAGAGAGACAGCTAAGTGAATTAAACACCTAATGACAGGCTAAGGCGGTCTGGTGAGTACACACTCACTTTAAAAATGGCCTTTACAATGAGATAGAAATATTGAAAATTCGTTGAGAAAGACACCCTCTCCCCTAGACTGTATCTGGATTGACACAGTCAACTATTATTTCCGAGATCCTCTCTTTTCTATATGTCATTTTCTGACTAACTGATGGATACATGCTTTCTTCTGATATTTTACTGTATTCAATAAGATTAAGTTTAGTCTTGTAATTGAAGAAGCTAATCTTTCTTTTAGGGCAAATTTGCATATCTCTGATCTGATGTGTTTACTTCACAGTTTAACTCTCAGAAAGCAATTTTGTTTCCATTTTTTTTCCAAGTTCTCCTAGAAACTTCCAGCACACTTACAAAATATTGATAAAGAATGTATGTAATAGACTACGCATAGCTTGCAATCTTAAAGTAGACTAATAAATATTCACGATAAAATTTCCTTCAAAGTTTTTTGATTAAGTTTTCCCTCAATTGCCCCTTAGCTTGTTCCAATAACATTTTCGGAATAAAGATTTTTCTACTCATGTTCTGATATTGAAATTGGCTTCCCCTTGGAGACTTTTGATAAATGTGTTATCTTCTTAATGTAAGAATTTTTAAAATATCTGAACACTTGGCTGCTTAACATTCACCAACATATTATCAATTTATTATCTTTTGAAGAGTAAATGTTCCAATTTCAGGCTGGCCTTACATTACTACCTGTGATTTTAAACAACTCACTTGACATTCTTAAATTGTATTTTCTTCATCCAGTGATATATTTGCCAAGCCTATCACATGCCATTGTTTTAAAGATCAGATGAGATTACTTCAGCATAAGAACACATAGGGTGGAAAGAATAATCTTGGTTAAGGCAAGAATTTCTATGTTTTGCTTACCTCTAAATTTCTATAATTCTGGGCAAAAGAACTTTAAAATACAGTTGTCTGTTTGAATATATACAATGCAGATGTCTAGCCACAGCTGTTTCTTTTGTGGTTTGTATGGAACTTAGAGGTGCAAACTGGAGTACGTCAGGTAGGTATGTAAGTCCTTTTAAAATACAGGTGGAACGCAAGGAAGGAGACTGGAATTAAGACTGCAGATTGGGGGCTGAGGACCACCCCTCCCAGCACTGCCATATTCTACAGCCCTGAGGTATTAGAGAATTCTAAATTTAAACCTATCCCTCCAGGTTCTTGTGAAAATATATTGGTCAAGGTATGAAGATAAAACCTATTTTATTTAATAATTGGCTAATTAGTTATGTGACTTTATATATTCAGACTTACGATACAAATCCTTTCCCCAGGCCCAAAAATGTTAGTGGCAGGCTTGCTTAGTCTTACTCTTTCCCCACACTTAGAAAATATTTATATACAGACCTACAGAAGGAGGTGTATCCCCATCTCCTTAATTAATGGGAGGGATATAATCAACCTACTATTAAATGAGGCGTAAGACACCACGAACAACGCCCAAAGAAACCTGTGCAGATACAAACTATGCCTTTAATCTGCTTCAAGAGTGGCAACGTAAAAATAAATTTCAGCTCAATGCATAACTTCTCCAGATAGAATTTCTGAATATAAAGGAAAAACAACTGTGACCAAGGAAGCCATTGTGCAAATGTCCAGGTCTCAGAGATGCTCTAAACTGTGTGAAATGCATGCATGCCATTGCTTCTTCTGTTATGTTTACAACTTTGTATTGTATCTATCATTTATTTGTTTTATTCATTAAATAGACTGAGCATCTTCTGTGTTCAGTGAGTCTTTTATACATTTTGAACATATATTACTTTATATTCGGGGCCTTTTTTATCTTCATGAACAATAACACAGTAGCAATGACACTATGATTAAACATGATTGTGTGCATGTGTGCATGTCCATTTTGGTAGCTGTCTACATTTCTTCAGTAATTTATATTTAAAATCAGAATTCTATTTTGTACCATATGCCCTTAACTCTTATGGGTTAGAATTTAGTGTGATTTAGTGAAAGTGATTAATTGAAGCCCACTGTACAAAAAAACCTGAGATCTACTCCCATGTGCTTTACTTACCTGCAGAGTTGGAGGCCTGAATTATCAAGATACTTGCCTCCACTCTCCATTCCATTTACCTAAGCAATTTAAAGTTTAAGTATCATTTTATTTTTCACATTTCTGCTCCTCTATTCTTATACAAAGCATTTGTGTTTTCTTCCTCTGCTTTATGCCCTAGTGGTTTGTCTAGTTAGCTGTTTTTCTCTTCTTGTTATTTACTATGCATGTCCACAACTGATAATCCTGTCTTTCCAATATATGAACATCTGAAGGCAAGCTGTTTTCCAAAAAGATTTCCATGCATGAGTAACAGGTATTCTGCCAGTGAAATTAACCAGCTCGTATTCCTCGTTCCTTTATTTTTCCAAATGAGAAAACTAATCTTGTTATGTAAGAAGTCATTACTTCATCTACTTGTCAGCTGTTTCTGACATGCTCCAGTTGGCTCTCAGTTTGGAAATAAAATTACACAAGGATGAAAATGAAGCCTGTTTCAGAACACTTTCAAGGAAGATTTGTTCCTCTAATGGGCTCTTTGCCGAAAGATATGGTTTTTAATTTGTGAGAAAATAAAAATGCGTTCAAACAGTTGAAGCATATAAAGTCAGGGGTCAAAAGACTATCTTATTTTTATAGCACTAAAGTTCACACTCTGTATGAAGTGAAATTGAAAACACAATTTTTGCTGTGTTCTACTTCTAACAGTTTGGGAAATCCATCTGAAAACAACTTAAAATCAAGTCAGGTTTGGATCTGTCAGTTTTCTAAGCACAGTAGTCTCAGAACCCATTTTTTTTCCAAGTAAGTATTAAGCACATTAACTTTAGCTTCACCATCTCTATTTCCTTATAATTATAGTTCTCTGCTTTGCACTTTTTGGCAAAAGAAATATTTCTAATATGATACATGGAGTAATAAAGAATGCTTGCATAATGTTCCCCACAATAGCTCTAGTTGCAAGAGTTTTTAGACATATTGGAACTGAGAGCAAACCCTAAGGGTATATTGAAATAATCAAGGCTCAGAAAGAACACCCGAGTCTGAGATAAAGTTACTTATCATTATTATTATTATTTGATGCAAATTTTTATAGACAGTAGGAATTAAGAATACCCAGGCCCTAGAAACATACTTTCTGTATTCACATCCCAGATTTTCCACTAACTAGCTGTCTTATCTTGGGCAAGTTATTCAACATCTCTATGCCTCGATAAAAATAAAGTAGTTTCTAACTCATATAATTGTTGTGAAGATTTACTGTACCATTACAAAGAACCATCATATATTGAGCACTTGCTTTGTGTCAGACACTGTTCTAAGCAATTTATAATACACATATTTGCTAAGTTTAAGAAAGTTTTAAAATATTAATTTCCAAAGCACATTGAGGATTTACACATTGCTATAAAAGAAAAGGATATTTCTTATATAGGAAAGTAAAATAATGCCTCTATCTCACACTAAAGACTAATTTATTATTTTTTTACTAATATTTAGATGGCCTACATATAGATCCAAGTCCTTGCATTCATTTTCAAATACAAACACATAATGAAAAGAATTATTGCTTGTAGAAGGCACTTTGCACAAAACATCAACATAAAAGTAAAGTAACCCCTAGAATTGTGTACTTAAATATAGGCATAGTTTGTTGTATGTAAATTAAGGTTCAATAAACTTGAATAAAAATCAAACAAAAACAGTAAATCAAATAGTTGCTAAATTTATTGATGGCAATGGTAACCATGTTGTAATTGACTTACTGTATTTTTAAAGGATCTTTCCTAACATCTACTAAATGTTTCTTCCCTGACTATGACAAATAGATTTGCACTAGGGAAAGGTCTTTGCACAACCGAGAATTGGATAAAAGTGTACCTACCATTTGATCCAGCAATCCCATTACTGGGTATTTTCCCAAAGGAAAAAAAAAATCATTTTATCAAAAAGACATGTGCACTGGAATGTTTTTGCAGTACAATTCACAATTGCAAAGATGTGGAATCAATCCAAGTGCCCATCAATACACGAGTGGATTAATAAAAGGTGGTATATGTATACCATGGAGTACTACTCAGACATAAAAAAAAATGGTGAACTAATAATACCTTTTGTAACAACCCAGATGGAACTGGAGACCACTCTTCTAAGAGAAGTATCCCAAGAATGGAAAAGCAAATACTACATGGACTCACTATTAAATTGGAACTAATCAATCAACACCCATGTGCACATGGTAGTAGTAAAGCTCAACGGAAACCAGTCAGGTAGGTGGGGGAAGGGTAAATTCACACCTAATGGGTACAATGCATGCTGTCTTGGTGATGGGCAGACATATAACTTTGACTCAAACTGCACAAAAGCAAATCATGTAACCCAAATGTTTGTACCCTTGTAATATTTTGAAATAAAAAAAATAGAAGAAAAAAGACCCTGAGAATCAAGCTCCTAAGTAATCAGTGTCATCCAGAGAATTGCTTTAAGCTTCAACAAATAATAGACGTGGTTGAACTGAGCTGGGGAAATAGTTTCAGCTTTTATTAAGTTGAATCTTAACTAACCACAAGTTACTTCGGAAAATCCATTACCATTAAAATTTTAAAGCTCTGAAATTTACTTCATTATTGACTGGTAGTAGAGACTGAGTTTGCCTATCACTCCATGGTGGTAGAGGAAAGATGTACAAAAAGAAAGAGAAGTGGGTTTCATTCCTTATTCAGTAGCTGCTTAGGTGACTTACTGTGCAAGTCACATATTCTCCCAGGGCTTTTGTTTTTCCATCTACATAGTTGACAGACTAAAATTTCTTTCTTAAAATCTTGCTAAATTTGGGGGTCATGGTTAGGCATCATAAGAAGCAGAGTGTTCCTTTTGGAACATTACATCAGAGAAGTATTACCTTAGGATATTGAAAAAGTTAATGGCTTTCAATATGTTCAGAATAAATTCTCTATTTTTTTAAAGATAAAAAACAACCTTGCTGGTTTCTTTTCTAAAATTGGTTGTATTTAGAACATGTTGAGATATCGATAAATGATCAGTCACAAGTCAACTGCATTTCTGGCAAAGATTAGGTTTCATATGCAGTATTCTTGGAGAAAAAGAAAAATCCTTCTCTCTCATTTTACACATTTCTTAATAAGTTCATATTACTTTCTCTTCTATTTCTTTTTGGAAGATCTCTCTGTAAGCATTACTTTCTGTGACATCAAGGTAAGGCGAAGTGTTAAAAAATGAATTATAATGAATATCAAAACAGTTTATAAATTGTAAAGCTCTATAGAGATGTAAGATATCCATTATCTCATATTCTCAATTCTAATATTATATGGGTCAGAAAATATGTCTGACCCATATAATATTCTTTATTATATTATGAAGCACTGAGAAAAAGATTTGGTCAGAGAAAACAGATCATAGCTAGGCTGTTAACAATGGGATATTGTTTTTGATAATAAACACAACATTAATTCAATCTGCAAACAAAACTCATTATCATTTTTGAGTATAGAACCCCCTGCTAATCTTTCTTATTGATTTTGGAGATGATAGCAATTTATAAAATCTGTATATTTTGACTGACGTTTTATATATATGTAGAGAGAGAGCGTGCAAGCGAGAGAGTGTGCAACCCTACCAGGATCCACATACATGACTGCATCTTTCTGCAACCGATTTTTCAAAAGCCTGATATGAGGCACAAATGATAAGAAATTATAATACAGTTACTCCACAGAAACTGATAGATTCCCTCCACTGAAACACAGACCAAATCTCTCTCAGATCATCATACCCTTACCAGACATAAAGTTTAAAGCAGTGAGCTGAAAGAAATTCTCTATGGAGTCAGAAGATCTAAATTTCATTAAATTTCTAGCTACAGTCTTGAGTAAGTCACCCATCCTCTAAATTTCAGTGTCTGAACTATCAAAGAAGGAGTGGGAATAGATCAGCCAGTGTTTTTCCTGTTTTTTTTTTTTTTTAGCAGTTGACTCCTCTTTTTCAAACACAGTCTATATGGCATCTCAATATGTTTCTAACAGATGACTGGATCTGCTCTGTTGAAATGAAGGTGAGAAAAACCTGGTCAGGACCTTCAACCACATCTGTTGCATATGGCCGTTACATAAGATACCTTAAACACTGCTTCAAACCAAGTGCTTCTATTTCTAAAAGTTATTAATCCTGCCTAAAAATTTCAGTCTTTTTACACAAAAAGGAATGGAGTATTATTCAATGTTTTTATTGTCAGTGGTTCATACAAGGTAAGTTCTCAGTAAATGGTTATTGACTTGAATGGCCTCATCTGAAATTCTACCTTACATTTATATGTACTATTTTACTTATTAAAAAGCACTTCCACCAGAGTTTCTCATTATTTCACTTGCTTTTTACCAGTAATGAAGTAGGCAAGACAGCTTTAAATGAAGGAATAAAAGGGGAATAAGATCCTTCTCACTGTATTAGTCTTTCCCTTTAAAAAAAAATTTAAACCCCTCAAGAGTTAGGAAAAGAAAAATCCATTATACAAATTCCATCATAAATGATTCTATTTTTATAGCACCACGTGTCACACATTTCAAATTCATATCACTGTTTCAAAACGTTCTCTGTTTTACATGACAGAGCAGAGGTTCTCAACTTCGACGCTACTGACATTTCGGGCTGTGTAATTCTTCGTTGTGTCACGCTGTCCTGTGAACTGCAGGATGTTTACCAGCATTCTTGGCCTTCACCCTCCATATTCCTTTTTCACTTCCTCAATTGTGACAGGCAAAAATGTCTCTTGGAGCTGCAAAGTTACCCTCAATTGAGAACCGCTTGATATGCAAACACTGAGGCCAACAGCAGTGAGCTATTCACTTCAATATGCCCCCTATGTTCTATCTGCACCAGTGTCCATAATGAACATGGAGTAATCTCATTCTTTTTTTTTTAATGACCAAATAGCCAACTGATGGCGCTGAACCCTTCTCATTTTAATCATAAGGAGACAGGAGAATGAATACTTCGTAGAATATATAGCCTTAATCTTAGACCTTGGAAAACACTGAATCTCTTGATTGATATTAAAGACGAAGACAGAAAATCTGATACAGGGACCAGGAAAGATGTGTGGCCTAGAGTCAATATTACCATCTCAAATTACACACAATAGCAGACCATAGAGAGAATATCATGAACTTTACTAAGTCACCAAGAGAAATTTTCTATTGAAGAATTTCCGGATAAAAACCTGGGCTACTGTCTTAAAACAAAGACATGACTCCGTACTTACATGTCGTGCTTTAGTCACACCCTCCTGCTGACGCACACTCATAGTCTCTATCGACGAGGGCAGAGCTGCCTGCGATCTGCGTGGATATCGCTAAGGTCAAGTCCCCCAGGACCCCCTAGCAGCAGTATACACCTGACAGTTGTTCCAGGAATGTCCTGACTACTACCTGTAACTCACCTTATCACTCAACCATTTCTTCGCACATTTATTAAGTGATCGTTTTTATCTGGTAATAGGAAGAGATTAGAAGGTAAAGATAAGATGACATAGGAGCTAAGCTAAGCATGGATGTATTGAGGCGAATGAGACACGTGATATAAAAAGACTATAAGAAAAACCAAAATCCTTTTGAAAAAAAAAGGTTTAAAATGAAAGGCAAAAGCATAAGGCAAATCCATATACAAAAAGGAGTAATGGCTATATTATTAGGTGCCAAAGAAATCAAGGAATAGAGGGTGGATCACTTAATTAATACTCGCAGAAGATACAATATTCATTTTCCTTTATATGTTATAAAAGGTAAAACCAAAATACATGGAACAAAGGCTATTAGAAGTATGAGAAAAATTGAACAAAATACAATTGTGGATAGCACTACCAATTTATAGCTAATTAAAAAGATAGAAATTAGGACATCTGTAGAGAATATGAAGAATAGAATTAATAAAGTTGAGATAATAGCTATAGTATATTGAACTTAGCACCCTACAGGGAGATATTATACTTTGTATTCCAATAAACCACTGAACATCTTTTTAAAAGTCACTCAATACACTGGGTGTCTGCTACATGCCAGGCACTCTTCTAGTTTCTGTGATATGGCAAAGAACAAAAGATAGAATTCTTTTCATCATGCAGATACATCCTGGTGTACCAACTCACCAAGAAACCCGCAATAAATTGCAAAGCCAGAAATTGTACAGAACACATTTTCTATCCACTACATAATAAAGGACTAAATTAAATTAAACATAGTCAACCAAAATCCTCACCAGTTTGTTCTTTTACATGTTTATATCAATTTTACCTAAAGTAATTCTGAGAATTTATTCTAAAACAATAAATAGACATGGGCATAAAGATTTACTTACAAGGGTTATTGATCAGGCATAAATTACATTAATGAAAGTCTGATAGGAATTGAGTTACAAATTTATGGAAACATTTTTAAACAGATATACAACGTCACAATGTATAACCATTTGAAACACAGATTTGGGAAGAAATAAGAAAATCCTTGAAAATAACAATGACAAAAACCCAAGATATAAACTACTATATATAGTTTTATCGCAAAGGAATAAAGCATCAAAATAAGAGCCATAAATGTTAGGGAAAAGGAAGTGTCAAAATTACAAGTCCATTAAATAAATAAATACACTTTGTAAATTTTAAAACATTTGTTCAATTGTTTTATAATCAAAGTAAAACCCAAACATACAATTGCAGATTATCTGGAATAAATCTAAAATGAAAATAACATATCAAAATTTATTAAATGTTAATACATAGGAGGCAAATTCATAAAATGATTAAATTTCAATTAGATAAGTGATAACATAAAAATATGGGTTTGGATGACAATTAAAGGCAAATAAACCATTAATCAAGATTTGATTCTGACAAAACATTTTTTAATGAGGTAGGTAGAAAGCATGAAGTTAGGATGAAAAAGTTACCATAAAAATAGATATAAAGAATATTTGAAAAGTATGAGACTCTACATCATTGTATTCTAACACAGTTGGTCCTCGCACTGAAATGGAAAATAATTTTTAAGCGAGATACTTAACAAAAAGAAAGACGC